>NC_040034.1:7871232-7994053 GCF_000972845.2 Larimichthys crocea | reverse complement strand
CAGTAAAAGTAGATATGACCTGTAGAGTAAATAAGAACCAGAGATAAAAGTAACAGGGAGTGATCAGGACATAAAAATTCAGCAGTGAATGGCACCTTAGGTAAAAGCCTGGCTAAAGAGATATGTCTTAGATATGTCCAGAGGTGCAGTCCCTCAGATCCATAGGCAGGCTGTTCCAGAGATGGGGGCCGCAGTAGCCAAAAGCGGCCTCATACTTGAAATATAAATATAAATATAAAAACAAATGATTAGTGTTCATCCACGTTCAACCACATTCACCCTATATGCCATGGTGTGACTTCGGAGGGACGAACAAGGTGCCGGAAGCAAACTGGTCCTTTAACAAGAAAGTTTACTTTTGCAGGATTTTTTATTTTTTTTAAATTTTTTTTACAAATACATGTTTCAGTTTGCTCCAGCAGCACAGTTGTGCATGGCTGGCTTTGATCTTCGAAGAACTGAATAATAAAGCACACATGGTTAAAGTCACTGTGTGCATATTTTGACGATTTATTACTTTGGAGACCCTCAGTGGTGTCAGAAAGACTATTGCCTAAAGCGTCACATGTTCAAAGGTATTTTTCTACATGCAATAACATATGTGGTATGGATATTTTAATAGAAGCTGTAATCCCATAACAAATTCTACGCATAGTAGCTTTAGGTAATAATAAAAACTGTGATACACATAAATACTGTAGAAATATGCTGGTCACATTCAGCAAATATCCACTGAGAGCATGATGCAAACACACACACACCTGTCTTTTACCTGTGGGCATTAAGAAATACAGCCAGGGACCGTACATTTTTATCCAGAACAATAGCACATACTGTTCATCTGGTACCAATGTGCTTTATCACATCTGACTGGCCAATAACAACAGCTGTCAAAGAGGCAATTTTGGAGTGTGATATGGTTGAAATGCATTAATTTAGCCAGAGCAGATGTGGTTGGCAGATGCACAGAGAGGCTTATCACAACGTCTTCTCAATCTGTATTGTTGATGAAAACCAAACCAAGTGGAAACAAAAAAGGGTCCCTTGATGATAGATGGTCACACAACTTATAAGCTATCAATTTCAAAAGGTAGAATGAAATATAAACTTGCAGGCAGCTCATGTGAGAAATGTAAAAGGAAACATGGTGTGTAAAGCAATGTTAAGACTGCATCTCTGTGGGTTACCCATGGTGAAATACACACATGATGAAATTCAATATATTCAGCTGAACATTAATTATGAATCACCTGCCTTGTTGGCTATGCATCAGTTGAAAAGAGGCAAACTAAGACGTACTGTACAGTGAGGGCACAAGCCGAGAAAAGAGCTTATACAGCACATGAGAAGTGTGAGAGTGGCATGTTGTGTTTGTGTGCAGGCGTGTGGGAGGAGGAGCACGAATGTAGTCATATCTTCCTTCACAAATAATAAACCGGCGTGTGCGTGTGTGTGGGAAGGATGTGGGGGTCGTTCTCATAAATTGTTTCCCATGTGGTTTTGACTCAAAATCCCCCTATTTGATGCATGACATACTGCTTCTTGATTGATTATGCATAGATTTTCAACAGCTGTAATGTTATTCATAGGTTCTGACACACAGCTGTCAGAGCCTAAATTATAACAAAAGTCCCCCCCCCAACGATTAAGGGTATTTAGGATTAATCAAAGAGCATGACAGATCTCCCAAGAATCCACCCATACAAGCATACACATGAATACATAAAAACACACAAACAAACATTCACATTCTGGGGAATGTAGGCCTGGGTGACAGACCACATCAGTCACACTACAGGGATTCATAAATGTGGAGCAGGCCACCCTAGTAGGTGGCATGGCATTATTCCAACTCATTAGCATCAACCTGGAATATTGTAACATGACAATACACAGTTTGACGCTTGTTAATCTATTTTTTAACCAAGATCACACTGTTGGGGCCAGTGAATGCCCAGTGGCATGTCCATAACAAAATGAAAGAGGCTGCAGAACAGATTGGTTTGTCACAGAGTCAAAGAACCACAGAGATACACAGTCGGAGTAAACTGAATGTTAGTGTAGGTGATGCTTAAGTTGCAATTTTTATTGCTTTTAAAGCACAGCAAAGGTGATGGAGCATCTAGTGTGGCTGTGAAGCTGTTGTTGATGTCTTGTTCTTGTTGGTAGTTATGCAACAAAGATGGTAACTTGCCAGGCACCATGATTACAGATTGCTGGAGTGATGAAGTGAGACCAATGTGAGACCAAGTTCATCAACATTTCTTCTTCTCTTGTCATAAAAATGCTCTGTTTTTAAGATGGATATTCATTCTAATCATCACAATGGAGTAAATAGAAAATAGCTTCAAAAGATGAATAAATGACAAAGATTTGGAAAGATTCCGAGTATAAACCATAATATTACAAGAGGCACACAAACTGAATAAAAAATATGTCATTTTACAAGACAAAGATCAAAGATTTTACGAGATTCCTAGAATAAAGCCATAATTTTTCAAGAAAATCAGGATGCACTTTTAGTAACCCAAAATACTTGATTATTCTGTGCTTACTGAAAAAGGTATAACCTGAGGTGATTCACGTCACTCATTTGACACATAAAAACTGACATCAGCTGTTTACAGTCATTTATTATTCATTAACATCTAGAAACATTAAAACTGAATTATTTTTTCTTATCCCTTGTCAAAATACTCCTAAATAGCCTAAAAAGATGCATATAAAACGAAAACCTGTATGTTTTACCATATCTGCAGAACGAAACAACAAAAAGAAAGTTTAACTAGAAAATGTCTTCACCCGATTTCACTCTTGGAAAAGTACGAGTTACAGCATTTAGGTTAATGATTAAAAAAACATTACTAACTCCACCATGCATTACACCAGTATTGGAACATTAATCAGTCTAATTTCAAAAGCTAATTCTGTCAGTAAACTCAATCCCAAGATATGCTGCCACTAATAAATCACAGCATCAGTGGGGAAATGGATATGTGCTGCTTTGCTAACCAGATCACTGAGTCACTCGAGGCAAAGTGTTCCACCGTCTGGTTTTAAGAAATATGAAGATCCTCAAAGTGAGGCATTACTACTAAACAATTTAACATGAAATTCCTTGTCTGCTGAAACCTAAACATCACGTTAAAGTACTGTTTTTCAGTCAAGGACTCTTCAAAGAGGTTTTTCCCATACAGCACAATGATAAATTAAGTTTTGAGAAATTTACCACTCTGCTGCAGCTTCCTAAACACAGCCCAGTGGGGAAATCATTTAGACCTTTACCAGCTGTAAAATAAATCTTGTTTTCAAACATAAGAAGTGCACAGTTCAGTCAGTTCTTCCAATAAAAAGGATCGCAAACTTTGCTTTCCATGAGTTGAATTTTGCACAACTTGCTGCTCTCGCTGCATATGTAGATACAATCAATAAAACCTGATATAAAGCATGCTGCAATCCTTTTGCTGGTGTAACATATATGAAGAGATTTATCATTGTTTTTGAAGGTCTCAATGATTTCCCTATCGGACTGTGTTTAAGAGGCAGAGAGTGGTGAGTTGATTGAAGTTGTCTATTTTGGTGGATTGATTAAATAACCGTGAACCGATAGAACATCAGGGTGCTTATTGCTTCCATATATTTACATATTTCCTATAAAACAAGCAGCTATGGATGGAACATAAAACTGTATAAATCATGGATGTATATTCATATATCCACGGCTCCCCACGAATTCAAAAATGGGCAAAGGCATGCCGTCTGGGTGGAGCCGAGGCGGGCTGAATGACGCCTGGTTGCTTAAACAAAGCACCTGTCAATCAAAGTGG
Source organism: Larimichthys crocea (assembly GCF_000972845.2). Taxonomy (NCBI): domain Eukaryota; kingdom Metazoa; phylum Chordata; class Actinopteri; family Sciaenidae; genus Larimichthys; species Larimichthys crocea. The sequence continues at coordinate 7,990,226 of NC_040034.1, read as the reverse complement.
CTATGCTCTTAATTAATTATGCATAACTTTAAGCCTTGTGATTTTAATGAGTTGTATTAATTTATACAGTAATGAGTGATGCCTAAACTAGTGAGGCACAACACAGACGCTAGGAATTACTCTGCTCCAGCAGCATCATTAGAAGGAAAGCTTTTCATTGGATGCAAAATTAGTATATACCCATCACAAACATTAATTCAGCATTTTTCAGGACAATCTAAACTCTTAATACGCCATTACGAACACTAGAAAATACCCACAAAATGACATACTGGAGATACTGATGTAGGTGACACAGCACTATAGACATTGATTTAGACCTCATGGATACTTTAATATCAACATAGGGTGCAGCACTCTTCGTGTTATGACTATACACATCAGTAGTATAGTCTATAAAGCTAATACACAAAAGTAATACAAAAAATAATAAAGAAACATACAGATTTGTTCTCAGAAACTGGAAGCGACCATGTGAATTGAGTGCAGTGTAATATTCCACATTGTAGGATTGGACTGGATGTTATGTGTGCCTGCTCAGCAAAAAAAAGCAGAGTAAGACTTAACTGCTGATCTTGGAGATTTGCTTCATCTCCTCCGTGGCAGAGGTTGTGGTAAACTATCAAACACTCAACATGAGATCAGGCTTCAAGGATGTTAACACGAGCCTGGTTAGATCAGTATTCCTCCCTCATAACTCCAAGGACCTTAATTGTTGCAAATACTATTGTGTCTGGATGGGAAAATAAGTGTATTTTTGTTTGAGTAAATAGATTTATTTAAACCTAAATTATAGAGGGAACAAATAGCCTTAAATGTCTGTGATACTTGACCCAGAGGAAGTTTAAGTGCAAGCAAGTCCACTGTTTGCTCTTTGAAACTGCTTTGTATGTAGACTGTGGTGTTACTCAACCGAGGAATGATTTTTAGTATGCGCAGTGAAGGCCAGGTCACCATTAAATTAATCACTCTTCACACTGTAAGTAGAGCTTGTTAATTGGCTTTTTGAAGAGACTCTCCAATGAATAATAGCAGCATCCTTTATTCTGCCGGCCTAGTTAATTCAAGAATGTGTCATTAGTTTTAGGTTGCAAGTTTTCAATGAAGCCTTGGGAAGGATCTAGAGAACGAAACACAAGTGCACATGCTCTCAACTTTGCTATTGACATATTCAATTTACCTGTGAACATGACAGTCACACATCTGCTGTGTTCCTGTACGATTATAGACACAATCAGGCATAACATGGATTTTTGAGTCTGGTTGCAGAGGTTTACTCCATATTAGCCACAAGAGCATTAGCTGAGTTCAGAAACTGATGTTGGGCGATGAGGTTTGGCTCACAGTCAGTGCCATTCCTTCCTAATGGTATTCCACAGAATTGATGCCAGGGCTGTGATGTGCAGACCAGTCAAATTCTTCCACACCATGTCTGCATGGACTTGGCTTTGTACATGAGGGCTCATGTTAAGACACAAATAGTCCTAACCCTAAACTGTTGCTGCACAGCTGGAAAAACACAATTGTGTCTGCAATCTTTGCATGCTGCAGCATTGAGATTTCCCAAAATTGAACCTGCATTTGTTTGATAGGGCATCTTTTGATATCAAAAGGCAAAAGATGCACCCAGAAAAGAAATTTACTTCTGATTTATTAAGCCTGAGCAAGTAAGCAAAAGACATTTAATGTCCAACAAATAAAAAACCCATTTCTCAAGTTGCGACTCTTCCTAATCCAAGTTGAAAGCTGGAAATGTCCATTAACAATTTGTATGACACAAACGTTTTCTTAATAAGTTATGTTATTAATATTTTAGATTTTCATATAATGATATACATTTTTAAATATGGCTTTGGAAACAAGATGTGTGTTTACATTTTTAGATGCTGTCCGAGAATATATTAGAACTGGAGGTAACTGAAACTACAGTGTGAAAAAAAAAAAACAGCCTCAGATCAAAAATAGGCAGGAGAACATGGACAGAGGTGTACACAGCATCAATTTACACAACATGCACCTCCACATATAGTGCAAATTTCAATACGATAGTTGTATAGGGGAAAAAAAAAAGACTGACAAGCGAATAAGACACAAAGAAGCAGAGAGAAAAATGCAAACAAAGGGAGGGCACGGAAAGAAAGAGAGACGGAGAGATGGATAGAGAGAGACTTGCACCCCCATCCTTATGTGACAGTCCAGCTCCACCGCCTCCTCCTCCGCCTCTCTCTCTCACTCTCATGCCGCCTCTCGCATCCACATCTCTCCATCTCTCCGTCTGCTCAGCGTCTGTCCCTGCTCTCTTGTTACATCCCCCTCATTTCCTCCTCTTCCTCCTTTAAAAACAAAAACAAACGAACACCAAAAAAAAAAAAAAAAAAAAAATTTGATTCTCCATCTTCGACATGCTTCTCACGTGAAGTCCGTCAACTTGCAAAGCCCGTGGATCCAGAGTTAAAAAAAAAAGAAAAAAGAAGAAGAAAAAGAAGAAGAGGAGGAAGGCAAATGCTCTATCGGGGAATAAGAGAAAAAACAACGCACGTTTGCATCTTTCACTGAGTGCGTTGGTTTGAACGCAGCAACAGTATGGATCTGTCATTCATGGCTGCGCAGGTGAGACGTTTCTCCTCCTGTTTGTCCGAAGATGTTTGACTCGTCTGAACTTTTTGCTCCGTTTGTCTATTGATTTCATGGGCGTGGCCGGTCAACAAGTTCATCAGCATCATTTTTGAATATATCTGAACACTAATAATCAAAAAAATAATACGTTGTTTTTCTTAACTAGAAAACCATAATATTGCTAAAAGAACAAACTGTGTTGTTGTGTGATATGTATCCTCTGTTTACAGTATGGCAACATTAGTTTTGATGCAGTTATCCTTTCAAACTTCAGAGTTGATGCATGACTTTGACATGCGATGAATGACAGACAAAAAGAATACAACTTCTACTTATTACATTTCATTTTTATTTTATTTCTAGCAGCAGCTTTGAATACTTTGGAATAGGCCCACTGATTTTGGCTTTATATAGAACATGTATTACTGTGCATCTGTTCTGGACATGAGGTTTGTTTTCATTAGGAGCTGACTGGAGCAGACTACCCTTCCACCCACCCCCCTCGCTCAGTGTCTGGCTGCTTACGGTTTGTCTGGTGCCATCTACTTTGCCATTTCCTGTGCATCTCCTATTAAATGGTTTGGAGAGTTATCTTTGCTGCCAATAGCTGTTGTTGTGGGCCAGACTATCCCAAATGCTCTTAGATCTTTTTAAATCAGACCCCTAAATAGAAACGCATCAGCGCGTGAAGCCATCTGAGGATACTTTTTTTTTTTTTTTTTTGTTCAATATGACCTGATTGAAATAGAGGTGGAGTAATAACATCAAAGCATGATTCATTCCATCACTGTGCAAAGTTTTAGTGAGTTAAAATGGTCAAAACCAGTCTAATAATTTATAATATGGCAACACGATGCATTCAAGGACTTATTTTGATCTTGTGTCTCTGGAAACTTTGGCAGCTGTGCACAGGAACCAGGATTACAGCAGCTGACAGCAGCACAGTGAAGGAGGCAGATACTGTCAGCCTTAAGGAGTTTCTGTGGGCAGTCAGTTACTCATATTCACAACTGGGAATAGTTGAATACCACAGAGTTGAAACCACTCAGCTGCAGCTGGGGACTTTGGTGCCAGTGTTTCTTCTACCATGATCATGTGGGTAAATGCATAGCACCACATGCAGAAAGCTGTGTGGTACACATTCACAGTAAAGGTGAAACACAAGGAGGCCTTTGAAGTCTTTGATGCAAGCAACTTTGAAATGGTAAACAGTATTGAACACAGTTAATGATCACAAGTCAGAAAAAATACCATTAGCACAAGTTAGACGAAATGTGTTGTCCAAATGTATTAGTGCGGTAAATGAGAAAATTAATTCACAAATGTATAGGCTGACTAATGCTACATTGTTCCACAAACAATGTAGGCCTATTGTCAGTAAAAGTTCGACACAATGTATTTAATTTGGTAGAAATACATATCATTTTTAGGATTAATTGTCTAGTAGTCTATAAAATAAAGCTGTGAAGGTGCTCAGATCTGATGGCGATGTTTCATTTGTCTTTAGTCCAGCCAACAGTCCAAAACCCAATTATGTTCAGTTCACTATCATCAGAGAAGAATGCCCTGTTCACCCCTTATTTGTGTTTCGCCATGCCCGGAGATAAAATAGTTGCTGCTGTGATAACTTTCCAGAGTTCTGTTTCAGAGTTTCCAAGTCCAGTCAAAATTCCACCTGAGTACCACAAATCAATGTTCAGTGTTTTGGAATCTGGTAAGACTTGAAACACATTAGTCAAACTGGACTTCATGGATCATATTTCATTGTCTCACTAGTACCAAACAGCATGCTCACCCTCACACCCTGCAGTTGGTGGGGAAAAAAAAATAAAAAAATCTCTGTTAGCGTTTTGAATCCTTGATAAGAAAGTATTAACTTGTGATAAGAAATACTTCACAGTATGATTTGTGAGCCCAAATACAAGAGTAAAGGTGGTCAGAGTAAAATACACAGTCTAGCCAGGCGTATTTCCACCCCGACTGCTTTGCTTAAGACTTTACTGTCCAGGATGTGTTGACAATATTTATGTTGATTTAGCTGACTAATAACCTATCTAATAACCTCCAAAATTCAGCAGTGCTCGGTGTTAACAGGACGAAGTTAAGGGTGTATCTGACTCACAATAAGTCTATTTGCAATCTCTGGTAAAGACACAGCTAAAGTCAGTGGTTTAAACAATATTCTGTTAAATAGGTAAGAAGTTATACTTTACTTTTTCAACATTAAATTAAGACAAAATATTACACAGGAGTTTTATAAAAAAATATATTTGCAAAAACCTGGTCCATCAGGATGCCAGCCCAACAGAAAATGAACAGTTACTTAAAATATTATCCATAGAACGTTGGCTATTTTGGCAAAACAAATCCTACTAAATTACAAAACAAAGGGAATTTGGAGATAAGATAAATGATTCTTGCAAATGCTTAGTGAGGTACAGATGTGACAAAATGGTGGATTTAAAGTTGCTACTAGTCGTGGTTGCCAAAGCAACTGAAAGCAATTGAAACCAACTGCAGATGGCAGAATAATGTGAACAGTTTTCTGAAGAGGACAACCATCTGGGTTGAATGAGGGTCTGGTTTGTTTCCAGCTCCCCATGACCCCATGCCCTCATGCTTTTTGCTGCTCTTCCAGTTTACCATTTCCCCCCCTAGCATCCTTATACCTTATCAAGAATGCAGGTCTTTCAGACAGCTAATGGCTAATTATACTGGAGGTGCAATTCATTCGAGTGCTCTGAGTCACTCTGTAATGGCGACTGTGAATGAAGTCAGGCAAATGTCCCTAGAGTTTTGAAGATTGACTTCACAATGGATGATTTTTTGCCCATTCATCTCAGTGTAGCTCTGCAGCCTGCAAATCACTGGGCCTTTGCCATCACTTTGTCTCTAAAAGATGACGGATGCTGCCATAACTGTTCGCTCCTAAAGACAGAGAAAGTTTTTTAAAGAACTCCAACTCAGGAATTGCTTACTGATTTTCTCCCTGTAGCAGAGGGTGACGAATGAGTAGTTTGGTACAGTAGGAGGGTGGGAGTGTACTGGTTGTTATTGCTGCAGTGTATTTGAAGAGAACACATTAAACTCATTACTGGTATACATCTATAAGAAACTACGCTACGGAAAAACATCTTCCAAGACAATGCATCATGTGTACACCATTATACTTCAGACTGGTAACATAATTGGCCATTGTTTGGCTGCATTTGTCACCGTTCGTTTTGTTAAAATGGGTTTGTACGATCGCAGCAACATGCTAAATAGCTCTCTGCAGAACAATGTGCGCGCTTTTGTGTTTGGTGGATGATTTGCATTTGGCAGCGATGCCTCACTGGCTTGAAATGAAAAAGGCCATACTTCATTAGGTTGAAAGTGGTGGCATCCTCAAGCATTGCAAAACACGGATTAATAGGTGACAATCACAGAGAAGCTTTTGAATACTAATCTGAGGGCAATGAGGCGATTTGTTCTTTAGCATTTCTAATAGTGAACTGAGAAATGTTTCATTTAACCTCTTTAAATCCTTACATATGGATATTAAGATTTATTTTAACTTGCACACACTTATAAATCTTTTTCCAGACCAACTATTGGGATCTTTCCTTGTGCATGATGTCACTGTTGAAATGGCAGATGTTTAGGCATAAGAAATGAGCTCAGTGTCTTCTCTGGTTGCTAACTGATGTTGAGGTCAAGTCTGACGTGTTGCAGACAGTCTCCAGAGCCAGCCTAGGCATTTTGCCAACTGGTTCAGCTGACACATCTGCCACACATGGCAGCAAAATCCTGAAGGTTCCATCTACAGTGACCCACCGGTCTTGGCCTTTTACTTATTCTCTCATGTACAGATTTGCATGCATGCGTAGACCTTCCTTTAAAATGTGCTCCAGGCAAAAAACCTCTATGTACTTCCTTTCCTTTCCATTAATTACGTCTGGACAATGAGACCCTTTAGGTCGGCTTCCATATTTTCACTTGAGATGTTTTGTCATCTTATGACAGGCCATCAGCATTTCTCATTACTCAATTACTTATTCAGTGAAGCTGTGGCTCTGAGTCATTCTACCTGACAGGGTTGTCCATCTCAGCTTGTGTTAGCAAGGACAAATGAGAGTGAAAGGATGAGGATGGAGGGAGTTGGTTGACAGCCTCAATGCAAACAGAGTCGTCTGTCTTTACCCACAGCACCCAGAGCACGATCAGACAGATCAGGCATATGGACTTTGATGTAACATCGGTGCCAAATGATAGGACAATATAATAACTGCCAAGAAGTCGATGTAAACAGAGGAGATTTTTGCTAAATTGCCTCTTCGATTTTAAGGTCAAAAGAAAAAGGTTGGACCAGATTAACTGTGATTTTAGTGGCATAAGATGGGAGAACGGAGAGGAGGAGAGATAGCAAGAAGACTTGTTTGTGCATTACTTTTCCTGCCGATATGCAGATATGCAAGTTGAATAGTTCAGATGAGATTATTCTCCTATTAAACATATTTTCCGAAATAGCAGACGCCACAAGGCCTATATCAAGACGATCTTTGTTCTCGATTGCATAAAAAATTCAATTACATAATCATGTTATCTCACTGTGCATTCCTCACACCCAGACTGTCCCTTTTAAAAAATAATTCTCAAGGTCTCTATGGTGGAGGTTTATTTGGAGAGTAATAACGGCAAACCAAGCCTTTTCATCTCTAATACTTCATTTCCCCTCTGGTCTTTTGTCTGCTTTTTCAGCAATTGGTTTTATATGAAAGCTGTAGTCTTGAGATAGTGAAACCTTGCAACAGCCCCAATTCTCAGCCTCCTTCCACTTTTATGACCCTGCAGCGTTGTAAACAGGTAAAAATAACAATCACGTTAAACCAATTAGAAGGAGCTATACTTACAAGAAAAATCAATGATTTAAACAGATGGAAAGCAGGTGAATGTCTTTGTAAGGCTGCATTTTCAGCAGCGTTCCCGGAAGAGGTGTTTAAGGAACTGAAGACTTTTCATTTCAGTGTTGTTCATACTTTGTTTATCTGCACATTTTATCCTCTCATATGTATATTCTGTCATTGTTCAGATATCAATCAAACCACAATGAGCGTAAATTGTTTTTGTGTGCGTTTCTGTGTGTACTCACAGACAGTAGCATTCAGAAAACAGTCATACATAAAAAAAACTTAAAGTTATGAAGATGCTTGATTAATAGAGGATTTTCACTGCTGGGTTGAAGGTTAAAGTCAGACTCTTTACAGCAGGACCACTCTGTAGTTTACCCTCATTTGATGGATGTTTTTCACGTTGGGAGAACACAGAAAACTGGACTCCAGCAGACTCTGTTAAGCATCTGTTCCTGACTGGAGGCAGGAACATTCAAAACAAACACAATGTGCAGCAGTTTGGTAGGAGGTTTGCTTTGGCTGAATGATTTTTATGTCATCCACCCCGTAATCAAACCAAACACTTGTTAAAAATAGCAGTCTGTGTTCAGGCTGTTGCTGATAGTAGAGTAGAGCCAGTGCCGCTGCAGGTGGTCATGTTACTGTAAATGCAGCCCCAGGTTGAGTCTATTCTTGGTTAAGTGAGAAATATTTTTGCTCTCAATGGGAACAATTGGCTAACCACCAGGGAATCGCAGTTCTCCATTTTTGGCTCTGATAATCTGTTGAAGCAGGTGCTAAACAGCCTCGTAACCAAATTTATTAAATCCATCCCCTGAACAGCGATTGTCCACTGGCATGGTACCTAAGCAGGCCTGTCAAGCTTTAAGTAGAAGCAGTCTATATGAGGTTGTGTATAAAATGTTTGGATGGTGGTTTACTTATTTTTTTTAATCACAACAGAGTTTGTCTTCTCTAAAATAAGCTGCAAAGGTGAGCATGCCTGGCTAACTAGCATTACTACCAAATCTAGGGCATTCATACCGACATTACAAAAAGCTCCGTTCATAAATAGAATATCCGCACTGCCTGGATGCCACTACGTTAGTATGCGCAAACATTTTCCACAGAGCCAAACAGAGACCTGCTTCTGGGATGCTTCTGAAACAGATTGCAGCAGGACCGTTGGGGTTTGAAACATTGACTAGAAAGGCCACAATTAATTCTGCCGGCCACGCCACACAATGTGCATTGTGCATTCATATCCGAAGGAATTTGGCCGTTAGGTGATTATGTACGAATGATAACATAGTTTCACAGATTAAATTCCATTTCTGCCATATTGTGTAAATAGAGCCAACTAAATCCACCTGACCTTTAAGATGTCTTTTTGGAGTTTTAAAAAGAGTCAGCTTTTTAAAGTCAGACAGCAAAGCAAGGTTGCAAAATCTAGACTGGTGTTGCCACTGTTTGTATCTAGCTAGTAAACTCAGGGGGAGAAACATGATATAAATGCAAAGAAAAAGGGAAACTGAAAGAGACAGTACTGCAGATGATTGTTGGTAAAAATATTAAAATATAATGAAGCAACATGATAAAGTGTTGTGATAGTAGTGTAATTGGGTCATGCATCAATATCAGTAAATGCATATGAAATAAAAATGGTACATTTCATGTTGGCCAGGCAGGGAGAAAGAGGGAAAGGGGAAAAGAAAGTTTTGTTATTCCAGCTATAAAAATTGAATCGCTGGCTGGAAATAACAAGCCAGCTTGTGTCTACATCTGTCTGAAATGGACCCACACTTTGAAAAATTACTTTAACCACCATTATCACTGTAATAACAATAACTGCACTGCAATAACAGAAATCTTGACAACCACAGCAACAGTAATTAAAGGCAGGGTTTATCGACCAGTTACTAAACTGTGGGACAGTTGACAGACTACAATGATTGATGAAAATAATGCTTACTGTAATTTCCCAAACCCAGCGTCTCCATGCTATCTTATCTCAACATGTTTGTATTGTAGAGGCAAACACCTCGCAGCTGTTGCACCTGAAATGAGTGATTGCATATTGAAATAAGTCCTGGGGAGAATGAAAGGGAGACTTAATGGACTGTGACAGCCAAGTATGAAGTAATAACATCTTTCCCTGATAGACCTAACCCCCTAACTGCATGATGCTTCCTATATAACTGTCCCTCTGATATTCAGCATGAATTATATATTCCTACATAAATAATCTATTCTCAACCCATCCTGAAATAATTTCTAAGCAGCTTTATCTCTTCTATTGATATGTTTATGAATAAATCTGAGCTTTGATTTGGAGTGAAACTTTGATTAATATTGCCTTTTCATCTTATGAATAGCCCCATTCTGGCATTTGTGCCATTAAGTTATACATATAATTCAAATTCAGCTCATGATCAGTTCGTTTGATGAAAAGGAGACTAAGAAATTATGAGAGTTAAACAATGAGTGGCTGCTCTGCTCTGGTGAAGGCTGGCAAATGCTGAATGGCAGCAGCTGATTATACACTATTAAAGTAGGAAGCAGTGATGAATTATGTTTGTAGTTAAACATTACCACGTCTGCTGTAATTTATTAGGATCATTATGCATTTTTGCAATCGTTAGCATGCTAAACATAAAGTAATAAAACCATATAAGTGTGTTGTGTTGCAAGTCTCTTGCACAGCTTCTCCAGGTTGCAAGGAGATGTCAGTTAAAATGGTTTTCATCCCTGGGTGCAATTTCAGTAAATCACCGCTTTGTGTACAAAAAGAACAAGCGAGGAAAGAACGATTTCTTGTTGGTTTGAACAGAAATTCCTCTGACGTCATTTGAAAGCAGTTTTCAGATTGTTTTCTATTTTTAGACGACACAATTCCTCGTGCAGAATTTCTTCAGTTTGTCAGTTTTGCCCTCAAGCTTTAAAACCCTAGTGACTTGAAAACAACGCCTCTATAATATAATACCAGCAGCAACACCTGATTTTTATTTGATCCGTTTCAACAGGCCTTACTCTTTGAGCCTGACCTTGAGTTTACTCAAAGAAACCTACCCTGAAACTAATGACACAGCATGCACACAGGCCTTTCTCACTTTCTTTCAGTGACACCCTCCGCTTGTTCAATCAGCAAACAAGCTGAGGTTGTACCTTTACTAAACCAGAACTCAAGAACAATATGACGATCTGCACAGCATCTAATTATCTGGGATTATGTGACACCCTCACTATAAGAACTCAATTACTGTACTTCAGTCTCATAGCTCATTTGTGTCATATGCCGATAATTTAAGATACAAATGGACTAGTTTCAATTTCCCTGCTGATGAACTCCTCAATATGTAAATCGCATCCCTCCCTCATTCTGAATGACAATCTGCTACTGCTATTGTCTTCAATCAGCTACTGATATTTTACATCCCCAGATTTATAGCAGCTATTTTTGCCAAGGCTCGGTTTATACGCCACAGCTCTGATGATGTTTTATATAAAGCAAATCTTACTGTGACCTTCTCATTTCGGGTGCATGCAACTTTAATGCCCAGATGATGAATCAAGCACTTACAGTACAGTCGGTTGTATTACTTATGGAAATCATTTGGAATGCCCGCTGGTATGCATGAGCGGTAGAGAAGTACACTTACTTAGATTTTTCTTAAAATGCTGAATTTTTTATGACGCTTACATGGAGTTGTGAATCAATTCACAGCTTCAAGCCTTTCTTTGCAGATGCTGTGTTGTGTTTGAGCTAAATACCATACTGTTGTATTTGCCACAGTTTCAGTCCTCACCATGCTTTGATCTCACCAGTGCATATGGATATACGGTCTCTGTGTTGCTCTACCCCTGAGCTACTTTTCAGCTTGTTAATCATGATTTCAGGCATGTTACTCCATTAATGAGTATTGAGCTTCTCCATGTTGCAACCTGTAGTGAAACAATGATCTGGTGTGCGCTGTATGTCACGTATCCATTCGGTATCCACCTGGTAAGCATTACGCAGCCTCTACAGGGTTGATGCCAGTGTAGGATTACAGTGTGTGAAACATAAAAGCACCTTTAAAAAGCAATTATATTGTTTATTGCTGCAATTATTAATCAAGTACACTGTAGCTGATTAATTTCACCCCTGAGTCTTGTTTGCCTCTACGTGACGTTCTCAGTTTACACACAAACACAACTGTAAACAGGCAAGCCTCTGTGCCTGTCACCCACCTCATTGCTTCTTGTAATAAATATCCATCTCAGTGTGAAAGACACGGGAATCAATTTATTTACAGCTGTAATTTATGGACAGAAGGTCCAAAACACGGTAACTTAAAGTGCAAGTGTGATTTTTTTCATGTATAAATGCGTAAAATCAGATGAATTAGGAATCTGCCTTTGCAAAAGGAATAATTCACATACGATTTAGCTGTTGTGTGCATGTGTTTTGGCACATTAACCCTAAACAAACATGTCTTTGCCTCATGCCTCATACCATACATGCACACATGGACGGGCACATACTGTAAAAATCATAATAATTCTAGACTGAGGGCATGTAGAGACAGGGAGCACTGCTGAACTGTTACACTATCTGAAAACACCGTAACTAGGCCAACATGGCACTCGCGTGACAAATTCATAGCACCCCCACTCGCCCAACTCCTCCCACAGGGAAAATACATACAGTAATCATTCATAAATGCTGATGCCAACCTGCAGCGGTATACAGCTGTAGCAGCTACACCAGTATAAGCACTGACATGCCAATTTCGTTTAACATCGTTTGTGTTGTTATGCTCATGGCAATCTACACACTATAGAAACAATGGAGTTGATCATGGCTTCAACATAGGCCTCATGCAATAATAATCTGAGGTTTGCTTGTAGTGTTCATCGTCAATTCCCAAAACTCCTAACAGGACAAAACTTGTAAGTTGCTTGTTCCATGGCACCTGAGGCGCGAGCAGCTGTGCGTATGTCATCATTGGCATAATCAACGAACGCCCTGTTTGTGAGCAAGTTTCAAAGAGTAAGAAGAAGAATTTCACAACAGGAAGCAATCGCGTTTAGCAGTGTCAGCACAGCGGTATTAGAGGACCCAAACCAATTAAAAAATGTTGATAGTCATCAGAGCGGCACTGTGCTGTGACTGAAATAAAGAGGGAATGATTCAACGTGAGGTTAGATGCTAAATAATGTCCTTGTGTGAAAGTCATGGAAAGTCAAAGTTGACTCTGTTCATGACTCATTCCTAAGACGATTCTAACAATGACAAAATTGGCGAATGCCACGAATGTGCCGCATTACAATTAGAATGAATATTTGAGTAGTTTTCACATCAGACCCATTTGTTATCCAGTAGGTTGTGATGAGTATTTTAATGGACAGTCAATGACAGTGTAGAGTATGGACAGAGCATGTGTTACGTCACCCGTAGGTTTCCGACTGGCCGTCAGCATGTTGGGTATATACTGCTTCTTCCGTTGTGGTTAATCTAAATATCGGCAAAGACGTAGATCATCACCCCCTCATATAGTTGTCATGAACAGGGAAATTAGCTATAGAGACCAAAACCCTTTTTTGAACCAGGCTGTAAATATGTTTATTTCTGCTGTGAAGTTGGGCATTTTAATATGGCTACTTATGGAGTTTTACTCACTTCTGGGGCCTGTCTCAATCAGCCGCTCAAAGAATTACAGTTTTTAGTACTTCATTTCGTTGGCCTAATTTCCCAGCTACGGAGTTTGCGTTTGGTCTCAGTTAATAGTTAATAAAAAAATGAACAGTGTTTAAACTCAAGTCCCAATTCAATACTACATACATATACATACTGTATATAGTATATACTAAGGACAACAATCATCCATTATTGCTTTTTAGTTCTGATCCACTCACTGACAGGTTTGAATAATGTCATCTTGCGTTATGAGGCCACACCGACCTACAGTAATTTCAGACTGACAGCAAGCACTTAACTGAGTCTTGTAAATTTATTAGTCTTATCTTGTGTTGACAAAGAGAAATAATCGATCTGAATTTATTCAAAAATCTACCATCACAAAAGCTTTCATTAGGTCTGATTTGGAGTCACACCAGAATAAGTTCAATTAGAGCAGGAGGTGGTGAGTGTTTTTCCAAAAACTGCTGCTTCACCATTACTTTCTCGCTTGTGCATTGTATTGTGGGAAAATCGGGCAGATGTGATTATGCATACTGACTTTTGAGAATACTCATTGTGAACAGAAATACATACTAAAAACCTGCTTAGTATTAGTATGGGAGTGCGATACAGCTTTTCGAACAACTTCTTCGCTTTAACGGAGGGGATAATTAATCATGTTTCTTCACGTGATTGACAGTTTGACAGCAGCAAGCAGGCTATTACACAAGAGGAACAGTACAAGGGGAAAATAATTGTAAGGGCACTCTTATGTTAAAAAAAAAAACAATACAGGCTGAAGGCTCTGAGGAATTCAAACGTGTTATGCTTAATTTATATCTGACATAAAGAGTAGTGGTTCAGAGGGGACTGCAGCACTAGCTGAACGTTGACACACACACTGCATTGGTTGATTGACCAGAAGAGTGATTTTCATACCTACGGTTTTGTTTATTATGGTAATATATTCCACACACGCAGAATTATAACATTATAAAGGAAAGTTAGTGGACAAAGTTTGCCAACACCTAATGAGTGCTGACCTTTTTAGGCCTATTAAAAAGGTCAGATAGTCAATCAAGGCTTGTGCAGTGTTTAACCCAAGGTTTGTCTTTTTAAAACCTAATAAAAAGTTTGCCAAACTATATATTTAATAAACTATTTCAAATACAATGCACTGAGCAGAACAGTAAGCACATATGTCTAAATGCTGTTAAAATGAGCAGTTCACAATAACTGTAATCATTCATATTACATGCATGCCATAAGAAGGAGCAAGAGTCAGCTGTAGTCCCTCGTAGGGTTTCCTTTTAACCACTGAAAATTTACAGCAAAGTCAGAGGAAAAAGAAATTAAGAGCTACAGTAAAGAGAGATCTTAGAACAAATGCAATGAGTCAAGATGAATTAATTCCAAAAGGAAAGCATGACAAGAGGTGTTTTACTTCTTGGAGAGATGACTACATGAGATGAAGAGTGACTCTGCTGTTGTGAAGTCATTGCAGCCTCGCGGGAGCCAGGAGGCAAGAGATTTGAGACCAGTGATGACAAGGTCAGAGCAGAGAGAGCTAAAAGAGATGAAGCGGTGCAGTCTCGCATCCAAAACTGAACCACGACACCTGGAGGCGTCGTTGGGGTTAGAAGAGAGCGCAGATCTCTTCTCAACCTTGTAGGGTTTTGAAGTGAGAAAAGTGATGAGGTGAATTTGAGGTTAGAGGACTGTAATGCTTAGGCTGCCTTTTTGTTAATATTACAGACACTGTCACTTCTGTACGGTTATTCACATTTCAAGTGAGGGAGACGTACTTTAATTTTGCTTTTAGCTCTCTGCCAACATTGTGTTCCTGCTAATAGAGCTTAATGTATTGGAACCTTCAAACAGCAGTTTTCTCCTTCATCACAAACCAAAGGAAGCGCATAATCAGTGAGATGCTGAGAATAGCGTACAGAGAACATGACAACCAGCATTGTTAAGCACTGATATATTCATCCTTTACTTCCTTAACTGTAACGGGAAACATCTCTCTGTACTGAAACTTGCATTTAATGCTGTTAAAAATGTTTTTGTACTATAAGTTGGTAGTAGCTCAGTCCGTCTGGACTTGGCTTAGGAACTGATGGGCAGCTAGTCCAAGTCCAGCACTGACCAAAGTATAGTAGCTGGAGAGGTGCCATTTCACCTCCTGGGCACTAACAAGGTGTCCTTGAGCAAGGTACTGAAGCCCTAACTGCTCACAGGGTGCCTCTACATGGCTGCCTATCTTTACTTTATACTCTCACATGTAGAACTTGAGTTAAAAAAAAAAATCCCCATTGAGCGATCAATGAAGGTAATCATCTTCGATTGGTAAAAATGTGGAAATTTAAGAAAAAAAACAAAAGATTTAGTCGATAGCTGAGCTAGACACCAGAGCTTTTCATCCCCAGAGTGGCTGACCATGGGAGTAATTTGCACAGCCATCACAATTTGTCATGATCATCATCTCTACTGATTATTTATAAATGGCAATAGTCTACAGAATGTATAGCAGAACAGAGCAGCACCGTAAATCACAGAGCAAGAGTGGCCCTGAGGAAAAGATACTCGTCATCTGTTAGATAGTGGCGAAAGACCTTTCTTCATTTCATTGCAGTCTGCTTTGCACTTCAGAGATCAAAGTGGATTGGGGGACGTTTCTGCCTGCTCTGTGTATTAATAGTGGGTGGAAAGCAGGGCCAGACCCTGCTGCACCTCACTCTGAACTAAGTCTTACATGAGTGGAGATTCAATTAAGGGCTTCCATCGCTACGCCTGAAATGTATCTATATTGCACAGTGAACGAGCAGGCATGGATGGAGCCGTAGGGGAGGCTGACGCCAGCAACAGACGCACAGAGAGTGCATTGATCTTTTTTCTCCCACTCAGGCAGCTTACACAATTTGTGAAAAGCTCCCCAGATACTGAACCTCCCCATCAGGTTTAATAACGACAGTGATTTGACTGTGATTTGATTACATAAAACATATGCTATAAAAAAAAGGTACATGATTAGAAGCTGTAGTTTGATTTGATTTTATCTTCACACACACTTTTTTTTTTAACAATCTGCTACACTAAGATTCATTTTCACCAACTCTCCAGTCATCATTTCCATGCAAGGTGATGAAATTACTTTAAGAAATAATACTGTTATATTTAATCATGGTGAGGTGAAGAACACTCATTTGAAGTAGAAAATCTGAAATAATCTTCAATTATAAAAAGCTATTTTTTTTTTTTGTTTTTTTTTTGCCTGTCAAAAAACACGATATGTTCATTTAGACTGGGTTGTTTACAAGGTTGGTCTTAAGGATTAGATTTTTTGCAACTTCTGATGCAATATTTTCGAATCAAAACATTTACATAGATGCATTTCACTTATTAGAGAGGAAGTTGAACAAAAAAAGTCCATATACAACAAGTGCATGAAAGTCAGGGGAGACAAACAGAGAGAGCCTGATGGCCTCAAGCTTATATAGGGTAATCTGTAATCTGCACAGGTGATCTGATTCTTCCTGATGAACTCTCAACCCTCAGGACCTCTCCTTAATGCAATTCAGCTATTATTAAGTCCAGCTGTGTATTTTCTGCTGTGTGCAACAGGTCATTTTTCCTTAACATGCATCTATGTTCCCCTCACTTCCATCTTTTCCTTTTATTTTAGTCTCTTCCACAGAAGGAATGACGAAACATGTTTTTAGAGAAATGACCAGCAACAGAAACTCGTGGGAACTTTTATTTGGAATTTCCAGAAATATCTCACAAACACTCAAATGTTCAGCCTGACATGTAAATGTAAATGATAATAAAACTGACAACAAAAAACTAAGTAATTAAATAATTAAGCATCTATTGATAATGACAATCACCTCCCTGGCTACAATATTATTAATGATATAGATTAAAATGGAAAATAACCAAAGACATGGTTTCTTTTGTTAATTCTCTTTTGTTATATACCTGCGGTGATACAGTATTAGATCATTATCAGATCAGCAACAGACCAGTGAACAGACTTTATTCTGCCATGAATAAAGTCTGTTTACTGTTTTCTCACATGACTGCTTGTATGTTTCTTGGCTCAGTCAAAAATTTCCACCGGGGCTCATCATAACTAGCAACCGCCACTGAACATGAAAAAGGTAACATGCGACTCCATCGGGTGTGTTTTAATTGAAATTGCTCACAATGTAAAATACATGAGCAGACTCTGCATGGAGATTTTAAAGTGGTGTGCACAGACATTGCACAGCAAGAAATCTCTGTTGCTCTAGCATGACGTGTTCTTTGGTGTAAACTGTACCTTAAAACACATGCTGCACATAATACAGTTCATGCATATTTAAAATATCTGCTTCTGTGAATAATAAATGGCCCCAGGCTTTGGTGAAAAAGCATTTTTCTGTAGATTTTGAAAAGTATCTCAGAATGAAGATGAAGAGTTCATGAATCAAGGTTAAATATGCCAGTGATGTCTTTTAGTGCAGGGATTTGGCAGAGGGAGAGCAGCTTTTTCATGATTAATTGACCTGTTAGTTGAGTTATAGACCATAGTTTCTTTGAAGCCACCAAAAGAAATGTTACATGTCATAACTCTTGCAATTTATGTGCATGTATTAATTCAGCAACCTTATGTTAAAAATCCTGAATGATTTCCCCCTCTATAGTAGTTGTTTGAAACACTCAAACTCTAGAAAATCGAGTTTGGAAGACTTGTTGGAGACTCACAGGTTTAGACTAAGTGTGTAAATAATAAAGCATGACTTGAAGTACAGCAGTACAATCTTAATGTCACCATAATATTATTGGAGGATATAAAATAGAATACTTATGGAAAAGGTTAGAAATTTGAGCTTGAGATTTGCTATTTGAGCTTCTCAATTTCTTGTTTTTGGCAAGAAAACAGTTGCAGTCAGTTCAACTTCTGCAAGATTAAAGACAAACTCTTATCTTCAAAATGGTTTCACTTATTCCTCAACCTCTGTCTCTGTTTGTCTGGGACATTTCTAGACACTGCCGACAGTTGTTATGTTTACTTTTAGGATTTCTTTCTTCATTCCCCTGTCAGCTGAGTCTTTGCAGCTGGGAAGTAACAAATCACAGATGACAGACTTGGACACTTATGCCAGGGTCAGAATACATAATATTTATTCTGTTACAATGGTTACTGTGTCAGCTTTAATGATTATGGAGACATACATATTCTTGCTTTGTCAAAGGCAAGAGACGTGACAAACTACACGTTGTTCTCCAGCCAATAATCTCGTGCTATTATCTTTAATGACGTGTGGGAAAGAGATGCTAGGGACTGACGTAGGAATCAACAATGTAAACAAACTTGCTGTGTGCATGACGCTGGCTGTCTTGTGTTTGGGAAAGCCTGAAAAGTAAAGAAAAGGCAATGGTGACCTCGCCTCTGCTTCTCAGTTCCACCTCGCAGCACCAATAACATCATTCCTTGTGCATGCCATGGAGTTTGATATGGAGGGCAAAAATTCATGTCTTTTGGTCTGGATGTGGTAGAGTGCCCTAAATGGGGTATTGGTTGTCATCCACAATGACACACTACACGTGATAAAATAATCACCCATTCCAGAATAAACCCCAAACCCTTCGTGTGCCGGACAGAGCTAGAATCAGGCAGATACTGACACTAGTGTTAGACATGTCAAGAGTCAGGCACTAGGACAATAGAAAATTCTTGCCCATGTGATCATCTGGAGTTTAATTTCTTCTCAAATTTGAAGTCATCATACAACTACTAATTAGCAGCATATGTCATCGAGCAACAATCATGTTGAGGTTAGGTACAGCACTGTGAAAAGAAAAATGAAGGTGAGACATTTATCATTCATTATATCAAAGACGTATAATAAACTTTCTCCTGTGCTACACAATTTCCACAGAGCTGACAGACTGACCAGGGTGTCAAGCGGGGATCACTTGGGCTACACTTGTTCCACTGAGTTCTAAGATTTATTAAAAAATGCTGCTGGGCTGCTGAGACGAGGAAAATCAATGAAAGCGCAGCTGTAAATCTGACCAGCAGGAACCAGGCCTGGAACTAGAGGTCTCACCATGTCTGTGCGGGTGAACAAGCCTCCTTAAAACCTCTGTAAATCTCCAGCCAGATTTATGACGAGATGAGGTATATAGTATGGTACAGACCAAATCTATTGTTTTCAAGTACAAGCTATTATATAGGAGTGGCTACTTTTTTTCCTGCAAGCTACATGTAAGAGACTGTAATCCCATTTTATTTATTTCCCTGATCTGTGGTGTTCTGAATTGTATGTGCAGTAGGTTATGATAAGACACACTGTCAAACAACTGACATTTCTTATCCCTCCTTTGAGTCATTTCAGGTGTTGAAACTTTGTGCAGCTGCAACTTTTTGCAAAGAAATCAAAGACTAAACTAAACAAACCCTCATCTAAGTTTTAATATAAGGCATAAGAAAGCAGCTACAGAGGAAATTTGGTTCAGTTCTTTGGAGATTCAGTGTTTGCTCTAGTTTAGCTGAGAGCTGAAACAGCCCTGCAAGAGAGAAATCCTGCACAGTGCACGACTGTCTGTCTGAAATCACTACCTATTTATACATGGAGTCCAATAATAGAGTGTGAGATGTATGCCACATAAAATTCAAATGGCATGGCACATACACTGCTTTCTGCTAACAATCCCACAGCGTGTCAGCATTTTTGACATCACACCTGTCATTGATGACAAAATAACAATAATTTATACATGTCAAAGCTCTCTATTGAGTGATCTACACTGTAGATCACTGTAGACAAAAATCAGTAATGCATATATACACTAATACTGTAGATTCTACAGTATTAATGTATATATGCATTACTGATTTTTGGATACTGCTCATGTTTTTGTACACCAGGCAGGAAGGGAGACAGCCTAGTGCGGTATGTATCCAATTTGATTATTTTTCCCGAGTCCACATGTGAATTAAATCTAATATATTAATATACGACTAATCTACAGTGATTCTTTACACCACCACTGTGAGAAGACCATCTTATCCATGTGACACTTACATCGATTTAGATGTTATTATCTCTTCAGATTTCCATGCTGTGAGGTTACAAACTATTTGATTTTGTTAGTTTGTTTGTTTGAACTAAATGAGCTTGTGCGTTAACCAATCACTGTGATGTTTTAATGTGCAAAGTGATTCACACCTGTAGCAGCAGACTGGTGATTGAGCATTGAGGCAGCGAGAGAGCAGCGAGCACGTCAGAACAAGAAGTAACATCTGTGTGCAATTACCTCTGTGTGTGTTTCAGCGGCGGCGGCTGTGTGAGACACCGTGCACTGCTTTCAGACGGCTGAAAAGAAAAAGCCTTGTTTGGACAGGATGGGCCCGTTTTTTTATAGAAGACATTTTGAAACGTCGCAATAGGAAAAATACAGGTGTGAATAATAAGATTAGTGATGGCTGGATTCCATTTAACTGCTTCAATTTTAGGGTGCTCATATCGTCACTGTCACAATGTCATACTGTCATACTTGATACATCTTTTTTTTCCAAAATGCTGCAGCGTGCATGAGTTAATTTTCCAGTCAGTGATACATCTAAGATTCCTGAACAGAGGATCTGTACAGCGCTGATGATTAAACAGATCCAACTAAACTGTTCGTCATTAACACTACTGTGTAGTACTGTGAGGGGTAAAACTTTTTGACCTGCCCCGGAGAGAGAACACGTCTTTAAAAAGATTGTTAAAATTAGAGCTGTGAGTTTTGTTCGCATCAAAATCAAATAAATCCAGAGGCAAAAATCTTGTGTGTCTTCATGTTCTACATTGATCTGCACCTTGGCTGAAATAAGATTTTAAAACAATGTCGGATAAAAATAAAAAAAACAAAGAAGACATTACCTGGAGACAAATGTGAATCCCGCAGTGACATCAACAACAGGGCTGTAGTCAACAGAGCGAAGATGGTTGTGACAGTTGAGGAAATCATCAGCTGTGTGTTCTCATTGATTGTGCGTGTTATGTGAACACACAAAGTCCTTCCTTTGCACAGCAGGGGTCCGCCTCTGTGCTTTGTTTTCTCCAATACAGTTTATTCTCTCACCTTCAAGTTTGTTCTCCATGAGGACACAAATATTGACCTAGATTTAAGACTGCCCTTATAATATCCTTGAGCAAATAAAAAACGACTTGTACTCTCTGATTTCGTCTTAACCGCCATGCTTGAGTGCTTCTGCGGTTAGCTATGTTTTCGTTTCACCACTAGCCAAAGACCTTTATTTGGGTTTTGCTTGTTTGTTCCAAAGCCATTTCACTGAGCACTTACTGGTTGCGACATCCCACAGGAGGTAATTACAGTGCTTTCTATTTCACAATTACTGTGATCATCCTTCTACGATGGCACGGCTCTGGGAACAGCTGCGACGAATAAATCAAAGCTGTGAGAGCAGAGGGGTCATCCAATGAAAAGAACTTCACTGTATCGTGAACACAGATTGGGGTATTTGCTGTGTGCAGTATTGCACAGGTGTAGGCATCGCTCACAGTCAAGTAGTTGTGAAATATGCAAGTCAGGATATTTCTCTGGTGTTGGTTAATGGAAGGAAGTTGTTTTACAGATTATTTCACAAAATTGAATGGATCAGTTTATGTGTAATCTATGTATTTCACTCATCTTCTACTACATCAAACCTAAGAAATGGAGAATACTGATGGGTTTATGTGAGGTTTTATATTCTAGCATGCCACATATGGGGTTTTCACAGGGTCAAGCATATGTCTTGAGGTCACTGGGGACAGTGTTAAATCTTATATAGCTTTGGGAACACTGGCTTCTCTCCTTGACATACTGTGAACTGTAAACACAGTACTGTACAGGGCAGCTGTAGGCTTGTGTTTAGGAAAGCCGGCACCCTTCTGATCATTGCTATGGTAACAGACGTCAAAGGATAGAGCTGCCTCACTCGACACAACAGGTAGGTATACGGCGTAGAAGTGTGGACATAGAATATTTGTGGCACTATTGTGCAGGCTATATAGACGAGCCAGAGAGGGCAGCTTCTTCAGAATTGAGGCGGCATCATGTCATGACAAGTGTATTGAAAATCCTCCAATTTCCTTGGCCAAGCTTCAATAAACCTTTCAGCGTAAGACATCCTGGACTCCTCGCACTTTCTCTCCACTGACTGAACTGAACATTGATGAATACAATTCTCCAGTTGAAAATGTAAAGGTCAAATGGTAGTTTTAAATGGCTAAACTACAAAAATCTTGGTTTTTCACTTACCTTTACTGATATTTCACCATGCAGATAGTTTTGCTGAGACATCTGCCACTGCTCCAGTACAATGGGGTTGTAATGCAGAAGAGTAACAAGCAGAAATGTGCAGCTGATGCCCTTCAGAGCTGCCACACTGAAGAAGAAATGTGATGCAAAAGACCTAAGAGCAAGTTATTGTGAATTTTAACACACTTACTGAAATTACCAAGCTTTCCATGTGGATGTGGTTGTTGTGGCCACTTAGTCACGAGTTTACTGTTATGCTGTGTGTATGGTATGCGTATGGTTTCCAGGAAACTTTGGTCAGTCATATAATTACTCAAGTCATTCATCCGTGTGCTTCATGTCAACAAGCATGGGGTTTTTACTGGCAGTAATGCTTAGGGGATGACCTGCAGTGCCCACATAAGTGCTCAGATGCTTTGGGATGCTTCTTCTTCAAGTCTATATTTCCCTCCTTTCCATTAGTGCTCAACCGCTTGCTGTACTAACCCCATGTGCACGATCCACATGGGATTGGGGGCAAGTCTTCTATCCATCCATCCATCCATCCATCATCAAGAACGATGATATACATCTGAGATGTAACCGAAACACATATCTACATGTATATAGATAAAAAAAATAGTGAACTCAGGCAATCAAATATTTAGATCCAGGCTTACTACTAAAACATTTCCACACATGCTCCCGGTATCCACTTCATTTTATTCAGTACACTTCTACATATATGCAAACAGCTCACTCCTCTGGACAATGAGTCACTGCAGACAGGGTTGAGCTTCAGTTCTCGTCCGGCTAAACTTAAGATCAAACTAGATGCAGCTTTTGAATGTAGGATAAGGATTTCAACTTTGTGGAATCAAGAGATCACAGTGGGTGTGACTTAAAAATAAATAAAACAAATCAGCAACATGTCAATGAGAAAGGTCAGTCAGCTCTTTCAAAGGAGCTTGAGCTTGAGTTCCTCATGCAGATCAACATCCACGTCAGAGAAAGGTTATTTCTGGGAACACTTCTTGGAGTTGGTCCATTGCATCTCTCTTCAGAACTGGAGGGTAGGTTAAATATTAAGGATTTTTTTATTCCTGTTTTTTCAGCTTTTCAATTTTTTATTTTTGTACCATGCACATACAGGTGCCCAGCTCACAGAGACCAAAAATGCTGGGTTTAGCACAAACATAATTTCTTACATAACAATGTAAACAAAGAACTCCATCGCCTGTTAAATAAAATCAACCACAAAAAAGGTTCCTGTCTTAAAAGACAGCTCAGATTTTTGATAGTATAGTCCTTGGATCATCATATGAGCAATAAATAATGGGCAATAAAACATCTGTTAATGACAATCTCAGATAAGACCTTTTAGATATTTGATTTTTTAAAATTTTTTTTATTAAATTTATGCACGGTTCCTCTTTTTTCTAAGATAGGATATTAATTTTAGGAGTTCAAGGATTCATTTTATAAGGTGATGATGTAAAACAGATTTTTTTTCTGTCCTAAAACAGATGCTGTCATCATGTATTCCTATAGAAATGTTCATGAACTGGTATCTGAATCAAGAATATAAAATTAAAAAATAGCTTCTCGTCAATAGCAGTCCACATAGTCTCAACAATATGGGAATGGAAAATATAATGTATATTTATGTTTGATTGTGTACAATATTTGAATGTTTCCTTTCATATAAATGACAGAACTATTGACTTACTTTGATGTTTTAAACAGCCTTTTGCTGCAGTATGGATGTGGTGACCATTTTTAAACATACAGAAAATTCAAAGGGAATTGAAATATTGTCCATTGTAGTATTTACGTGGTTTGGAATCAGTCTGCAGACATTACTCTTCTCACTCTTCTCTGATCATTTCCGACAACCTAACACATACATGTGACGTGTGCATCACTTTCCGTTACAGATCTGCTCATAACAGAAAAAAGAAATGTTAAAAAGGATGAAAGGTACATATGAGGTTTTGTAGCAGGAGGAATCAGCAGTTACAGTGGCTTAGTTGGGGGGCAGGGAGACCCAGGTTGCTGGACTTCATGCATGCCTGTCTGCCTCCATCATGCTCATGTGAACAGCAGGCATTCCACAGGCTGTGTCATGTCATTATTCACCACCAGGAGCCAATGAACAGAGAGCAGCACAATGCTTTCTAAACAGTGTTTTCCCCTGTGCGAGGGAAGACCTGAAGTATCTATGTGTATGTTAACGTCTTTGTGCATTAGCCCATGTGTACATAAGAGAGAGAGAGAGAGGGAGAGAGGGAGAAAAGTGAAGGTGAGCAAATGAGCAAGCAAGAGAGAATTTCTGTGTATGTGAGCGCTCAACATCCCTCCGAGGTATTTTTAGCATTGTTTTTCAACATCTTTAGCACAGTCTGTTTTTCAGTCTAAGCGAGGGTCTCTCATGCATTTCCCCAATCATATACCCTGCTATGGAGACACACACACACACACAAGTAAAAATATTCGCACACAAACACACACACACGAGAACATTCAGTTGCTTCTGCTCTAATGGCTAACCTTCACAGGGCTCCGATTGTCCAAAGCAATAAATCATTTTCACTTGCCACATCTGAAATATTCATTCCATGTTAATCAAGCACTACTTTCTGAACACACACATATGCAAAGACACACACACATACACACCCAGCGGCGTGTGAAACAGAGTGGGGCTCTGCATGTCTGTGTGGGAAACCTCGCAACCTTTTACTAATGATGTCGTGATACAGTTACCTCTCATTTATTTTAATATAGCACTCAGACTTACTAATACATGACCAATAAGAGCGATTCTGGCGTGCTATGATTGTCAGGAAAGGCAAGATTTTTCTTGGAGGTTAGACGCACTGCACTATGAATGTAATGTCATGTTTGTTGTTATCGAGGTTAAATGATTAATTCTTTTTTAGCAAGCAAACCCTCAAAATGAAATGAAAGAGTACTGAGGTCATGAGTCTGTGTATAGGAGCACCCATGAGGTCATGAAGCTCCCTCCAGTGGATTCCACAAAAAAAAATTTTTTATTCCTGTTTGTTTTGTTGGTTAGATATTCAGTTGTATTTTCTGCAAGCTCAAATGTCAGTTAACTTACAGCCTCACAAACTCACATCCTCAATCTTACTTTCAAGGTAATTCAACTTAAAATGTCTGTTTATTATTTTCAGACTTCTTGAAGTCCTTTGACTTATTTTGAGTTAAAATCTCCAGACACCCTCTTTTTTTTATTTTTTATAGCTGATGTTAAAGAAAACAGACTTGATGAATAGGTCCTTGCTTTGTAGGCCTATACAGTACAGTACATGTTAAGATACTGTAAGTCATGGTTATTTAGTTTCATAATAATGAATAGCAGCCCCACATGCTGGGTTTGTATAAACTCTGGTCCAAAATGGTTCTGTAGGAGCGGCTACTGACTGACTCGAAATGAAAAGCAAATCACTAACTTCTGTCAATGTTAAAGTTAAAATAAATTAACTTATATTTTTAAGTCAGCAGGGACATTTTAAGTTCAACCAAACTTAAAATGACAGTTTAATGAATTTTACTGACCCATATATTGAGGATTCACCATTTTCCCAACATAAACGTTAAAATGCTCTCTCAAACCTCTCTCCATACTGCCAGGAATAACATTCTGACAGATACAAACTTAATATTTATAACTTAGTCCAAAATTTGTCAAATTTAAATATAGATGAAGATCAATAATACTCAGTATGTAACTCCCATTTAGGTTGCTAAAACATGACATCATATCCTCAGTGTCCTTAGTGGGTACTGGCCTAGTAGACAGTGGGAAAAGCCAGAATGAAACGCTTGATATGAAATGTCTCCACTTCTCCTCTCACTATCTTCTTCAGCAGGTTGACCTGAAATGCCAAAAAATCTAAACATACATTAACCTACTTACTTTCTCTCCTAGATCCCAGTCATGACGGGAGCCTTCATGGACTCATCGCCCAATGACGACTACAGTGGCGAGCACTCACTCTTCAACTCTTCGGCCAGTGTCCACGCCGCTGCCTCAGCCGCCTCGGTACACGGCCAGCAGGAAGAGTCACAGTCAATGTCAAGTGACGCCATCTGGCTCTGGATCGCGATCGTCGCCACCATTGGAAACATTGTGGTGGTGGGTGTTGTCTACGCCTGCACTTTCTGATGAACATATGCTTACAAAGACACACAGACATACACACACATCCTGCTTTTTCCGGATATCTGGACCCCAGAGTGAGACCAAATTTGTAGACAGACACACATACTCTTTCTTTATGTATCTCTCTCTCCTCTCTCTGTTTCTCTCTCTCCCTCGCACTTGGCCGTTGGATCAGTTTGGTCCCATAAGGATGTTGAAGTTGTGATACTAGACAGTGACATATATACTACTATATTTCTTCATCAGAGGGAAACAGTTGGCTGTGTTTATCTGGACCGAGCTTTTTTTGGATGCCACAACTGCAAGTTTGAAAAGAGGCTTTTGTGTTTGTTAAAAACAGAAACCTGCACTGCCCCCAGACCTGTGCTCTCAAGCAAGAATCAAATTAACTTTTTTTTTTCTTTTTTTTTAGCCTAAGTTTGTTTTCATGTCTCTCCTCAGACAACACCCTCACTTATAATGCAGACATGAGAAAGGAGATTAAATGAGGCTTAAGATTCAGGTTGATTTGGGCCATCTAAAACATCCACAAGATTGTTGCTTAGCAATTTAGGGCAGTGCTGTTTAATTATGCGGCTGAACAGAGACAGTGAATGTTAAAACATTTAGAAAGTCCTGGGATACTTCCATGTCAGGCAGCCGTGAGGCTCAGGATGTTCGAGCCCATTTGAGGACTGATTTGTGGATGAAACATTGTATGGACACTGATCACCCATGTATGTTTCTAACGATTTTACTCACAGGAAACAAAGAATATGACACTGAATATCATTAACCTAATTTTTTTAACCTAATAAAAATGGTTTCCGCAATGCTAACTTGATAATGACTTTATAATTAGATGTGTGTTGTAAAACTAAGTCAACCCCTTTGAAATGAATGGTCTTATTGTCAAATACCTACAGTAATATTCACCAGGGATTATTAGGAAATCTAATTGTATTGTCATGGTCTGTTCAGTTATGTTTGGATATTATCTACAGATGTTAACAAAATACAGTTTAAAAAGCACAAATTGAATTGCAAGATGACATAGCCTGCTTTACTTACTGCACCTGATTTTTGTAGTTGTTTATTTATTTTCTTAAAGTACAGCTTGTAAAAGTACTTTTTATTCCTCAGAACTAGTCAACAACAGATGATAGATTCCTGATATTACAGACATGTGAAAGCAGATGTAAAAGTGGTAGATGTATGTGCTCAAAAGTCATTGAACACCCATCAGATCTCTGGTGAACGTTGTGATAAACGTATACTAATGTGAGTGGGGAAAGGATGCCTTATTTTGAAAAGAAACTTTATATATGGAGCTGCTCCTCTAAATGTGTTCAGTTCAGTTCAGTAAATTAGTTTTGTGTTACTGTGGAGTCTGGAGGCAGCTGTCTCCATGGCAACTAATTCTCGTCCTAATTGGGAACAACAGCTTTTATTGTGAGACTCAACACAGACAATAACCTGCAGTCACAGATACAATTTTTGCTTTTTTTTTCTGTGAGCATTAAATAATTGCTTTCACATAAAGACAATCACAACACTGCATTTACACAAATATTACATCTGGTAACCATTGAATCTTTCAACTTAGCTAATTATTTGTGCTTTGCTTACAGTTTTATTGCCATGTTTTAAGACAGCAAGCTAAGACAAGAGAAACCGATAAAAATGTTAATCCTTTTGTTTTTTCAAATGTGAATTTAAAGTCAGCAAGTTGCTTTTTTTATGTCTGTTTATTGGTTTTTCTTTACTTGACAAATGGATCTATATTTTTAGACAGAAAGAGAAATAGAAAGAGAGAACTCTTTTTTTCAGTAACTTCTATTTCATCTGGGATTTGGAAGATAGTATTGGTGTGCTTTAGTTTAAAAAGATACAAGCCTGTCCTGTAAACAACATACATGTTCATACACTGCAGATTACAATACTAGCTTACTGTATCAACTGTACCCATGTAAGGAGACATTCAGAAACACTATAGTCTATTCTCTGTTATTATGAGTGTTCTTGTACAATGTTTAAAGAAGGACTTTTAAAGCCTCTTATTTTTATTAAATGGTTGAGGTAGAAATACTGTATTTAGACATGTTGTAAACCACATACACAATGCTCCTTTTGTAAAGACATATGCTATTAAAATTTCTGTATGAATGCATTTTGTTTTTCCTCTGTTCAAGCGCACATGTCCACAGAAACAGTTCATCTGGACCTTGAATGTCAAGTGAAGAATGATTAATTGGAAACGTTGTTGGCTAAATGCAACTTTTTGCATTGTGTACAGTGCTTGATCATGCGAGAAGGTGTTTTAGCTCCATCTTTTCTCCGCCTGAATCACCTGGCATTGCTCCTGGTGTAGCCAGCCCAATGACAGACATCACCAGTTGCTGCTGAGCCACCAGGTAAGATTGATGCGAAGCTTGGATGGCACCATCTGTTATTTTGACACAGGCACAAGTTGTTTAGAAGCCACCTGGGCTCACTTCTGTATGGACTCTAGCACCCCTCCATTGCTCTCTGTCTTCATACTCATTTTGCTGAATGTATATCTAATTAAAGACCCAGTGTAAGTTTTAGGAGTATTTACTGGCAGAAATGGAATACAGTATTCATTAGTATGTTTCTATTACTGTATAATCACCTGAAAATAAGAACCTTTTACATCTACAGTAAGACCATTTCTGTACAGTAGCACAGAAAAGACAAACCAAACACTGATCTAGATATGGTCTTTTGCTTTTTATGTGAATTTGCAGCCAGAGTTTTTCCTACATGCTTGAAAGGAGAAGGTGAGACGTGGAATAGTATTCATTTGGTTGCAATCTACAACTTCACTGCTAGGTGCCACTAAGTCCTACACACTGGACCTTTTAAAGAAACATGGGTTATTTACCTTAATCTTATAGTTTGAAATCAGTTCCAGCATAATGGTTATTCATCATTTTAGTTTGGTGCCTTAGCATGCTGAGATTTGGTAAGTAGCACTAACCAAAAGTACCAGACAAGAAATGACCTGATGGTGGTACTACACCAAAAATTAAGAGACTACCAAAGATTGCAAATCTTTTCAAAGCTAGATATGGATGTCTGTCTGTATCAAATTTTTTGGGAGCACAGTAGATGTTGAGATATAGAAGTGAACATTTTGACCCACTGGTCACACTAGAGAAAAGGTCATTTTGCTTCATGCAATAGGAACCATGGTTAACTATGCAATGTTTCGGTAATACTTGGTAAAACTAAAAATGTCAACCTGAAGGAGGAAAAGAGAAGAGTCGGGGGATCGTTAGAATTCATCCTCTGGGGACCATTAATGTTTTATGGCACCCAGTCATCTTTGAAATCTTCAGTCTGGACCAAATCAACTAAACCTCAAAACCAAAGAAGAAGCCAACATTTCTCTTACTTGAGTAATGAGTAATTAAGTGATTTTCTACCAACATCAAAGCCTCACCTTTACTGAGAGCCACAGCATTACAGGCGCATTTATAACTGTAGCAATCATATCAAGCATTACTGGATTACTCTGAAAAAGTTTCTGGTCGCAAATCCCTGTGAAGTGATGTTAAAAACATTTAGAGATCACATTAGTGATTCCTTGAAACTCTACTGCTCATCTTACAGCCGTTCAACACTGAGGAAGGAAGCTTTGTTTCATAATTTGTAGATTAGTTCCCCACAAATTCGCTTTGGGCCTTTCTGATCCTCCCCAGTAGAGAGGATGGAGCTGGAAGTGAAGTCGGCTGCACATGATCTTTGAACAACCTTCACATTGCTTCTGCTGCTTCTTTGTGCCTTTCCTTTTTTATCCAATCTAGCGACTCAATTGTGAAAAAAACGTCCCAGGGGCCTCACTATAGCTGCTGACTTCTCGAGGCAAGGGAGCCTTGAGAAATTCTCTCAGAATGAGCACGATGAAATGGATAACCATTGACCTTGCCTGGGCTAATCTATGCTAATACATGCTAATTATTAGACTTAAAGGTTATGGTTTGGGAGAAATCTATAGTGGATAAGACTTCATTTAAATGATCTGTGGAAGATGGGGCTGGTGGTGCCTGTGAATAATGGATAATGTTGTTAATTCAAAGCCAGGATAAGATCAATCAGTCTGAAAGTATGAGAAGAGAAAAGACAAGGAAAGGAAGAGATTGGAGGAGAAAGTGTGAAGCAGGATGATGTAAGTAGAGGTTTTTCTGCAGCTCCTCTGTTGCCCCCGAGTCTTTAACACTTCAGCCCAACTCCTGTCCAGTCGAGAGTGACAGCTTGGTGATGAGGTGCTGGGTATGCTAATATATGCCAAGCCGCTTAGACACATCTTGTCAAACTGTCACTTCAGAGACACATGGGAACATACAGTAGGGGTATATACTTATTCCTAGCCTTAACAATAGCTATAAGTTACCATCTATATAATGTGTCACATAAATATGCAAGTACAGTAACACCAAACTGATATTTGTGACAAGGCATTGCAACAGCAAGAGGAGAGGAAAGGATGTCTATCACAGCCTGCGAGTGTCTGTGCTTACAGTGTGTGTGTGGGTGTGTGAGGGAATGAGTTATATTGGAGCTCCTCGGTATCAGCAGGAGCTTCAACACACACTTATCCATCAGCGAAGACAGAATCCTGCAAAATCCTGCAGAAATTAAAAACAAATACATGTTACAGACAGTGTTGTGGAGTATCTTGTACTCTCACTTGGTGTCCTAGTTTGCAGTTATTTTACACTAATGTCACACTGACTATAATACGATTACACAAACTTTAGGGATGATCAATCACCAGGCTGTCTTAGGAGAGAACCAGCATCTAATCACCTTTAATCTAAAAATCTGAAAAAAAGGAACATAGCATTTCTATACCTTATCAAGAATGCTATAATGTCCCCATTTAGCATTCATAAGCAGTACACAAACATTTAATACATGGTTTATGACAAGCTGTGATGTAAACAAAAGTTTATCAACAGCTGCAACTCATACTGTACTCTGTGCACATAAAGGGAGATATAAACAGATAATTAATGACAAAACACAGTTGTGATAATAATGAAAATATGTCTTCATGGGTTAGGGACCAGTGTGTAGGATTTAGTGGCATCTGGTGGTGTAGTTGCTGATTGCGACCGGTCACCTCACCTTCTCCTTCCTACTGTGAAGAAGAAACTACAGAATAGTGGCCACAGAAAAACGCGAAAGGCGGCTAGAGCCGGTGGTTAGTTTGACTACTCTGGGCCACAGTAGAAACATGGCAGGTTAGCACATGGCAGAGTCCACGGAAAAGAACCTGTGGCATCTGTTGTCATAGGAGGCTCGTTCTAAGGTAACAAAAACGTAACCATTCTTATTATCACAACTTCAAACTTCTTATGAATATTATATTCAGTTTCTGCTATATTCTATAAGTAGAGCCCCCAAAATCTTATAAACTTAACCTTCTTTGAAACACATAGAAACATCTATAAGTATATAAGTTTTAAGAAGCTGTGACTACAGACAACCACATGGCAAACATGACCAAAGGTCAAAAGGCCAACTTTACTGTGAGATTAAGGAGCTTTGGCTTATGGCTAAACTAAAATATGTTAGTCTCACTATAAAGTTCTTTTTAACTGTACACACTGTAAGCTTAATCGTAAACAGCTGACAGACCTACCTGCTGACCAGAAGTTGACCTACTGGACTGCTCTTAAAAAGTTAACTTGGTCTGTTTGGGTCCTAACCTGATTTTACAGTTTTCTAACTTTTGCGCTTCACCAGATACTCTAGACACAGAATTAAATTCCCTGGACAGTATTTTTCCAAGTGATGTTACCATTAGTCAGGGTATCAAGACATCGGCCTGGTTGTGCAGCAGGGAGCTGACGTCAAAAGTTTAATGCTGTCCCCAGGTGAATGAGCTAATGGAAGCAGACCACAACAGAGGGAAGATAATGGAGATACATTTGTTTGCTGCAGATTAATGTTAATTCATTTTTCTGACTCATAGGATTAAGTTGTTATCTGAGTCAATAATGGACTTTTGATTGCAATGCTTCCTGCTTGGGATCGCTTTCCAAGAAGAAGAAAGAGTGTTTGTTCTCATCGGATCAACACTCTGCCTCATAACATGAATCTAACTTTGTTTGCATCATCTGTAATGAACTTTGTTTCTTATGTTAACAGCTTAAGTGCACAAGTGGGAAGAAGTTTTATTCTCCAGTCCAGTAGTTACTGACAGTAACTGACAGCTGTCATCACAATAACAGAGAATCTTTACCAACTGTCATTGTGTTATTGCCTCTTGATAGCATAAGAGGGAAGATGAGAAAAGGATTTTAGGTGGGCTGCTGCCATAGCAACAGCAGGCTGTAATGGATTTGGACAGCACCTTTGCCTTGTGGCAGCCATTTCTGGTTTTCTTGGGTGTTCTTCTTTCCACCTTTCTTTCTCACACGCAAACACACACTAATGATGCTGCTCATTACAGAGGCTTGTCTATTCTGCTATTATCCTCACATGAGGAGCTCACGGAACAACACTTATAACCCTGAGTAATCAGAACAATTAAAAAAGATAAGCCCTGTAAGCTGAATCATTCGTGACGGGATATGAACGAAAACTATAAGCAAAAACTGACACAGACTAGTTGAGTTATTATACGTATCCTCAATAAGATTAAATTTGTTGTTGTTGTTGTTACCCTCCCATATTTGAAAGCTTTTCTGCTCACTACTTTAGTCCAGTTGTCATTTGTTAGGACACAAGATGGAGGCAGAAGTCACATGTAATCCATTTCTGCATTAGGATTCCCTTTCTACCTCCAGTCACATTGGGGTGGTAAATAGTGTGCCAATTGTGACAGGGAACAGAGAATCTTTAATGCAATCCTGTGGGGCTCCACCACCCCCTGATGCTGCAGCAGCCTCAGTGAAAATGCTTCATTACTGTTACTCCATGATGGGAACTCAGCACCACCCGTCATCCAAAAGGAGCCCTATTCTTTTGATTTAGTATTGCTGTAGAATAGATGGCTGGGTCTCTTTCTCCCTTTCTCTCTCTCACACACACTCTTCTGTGACGCAGGGAGACAGACAAAGTATCTGTCTCGGGCTGTCATTTTATATAGAAAACATCCTTAGAAAGAGAGAGGAATTTATGAGGAAGGTGCCCTTTGAAAAAGATGGATACAGTTCTGCCTACCTGGGCCCTGAGCCAAATCTCTAACATATAAAGCATATTGCTGTTATTATTTCTTTAATATGACTTTCATTTTTTATCACGTAATTTAGATTTATACAGTATTTACTCTCTACACTCTTTATTGGGTGTATTCAGAGTACAAAAATTGCGGTGTGTCTACGTGCTGTCAGCGATGTGAAGCATGTCAGCTGAGTACAAAAGTCAGTAGGGTTTGTGCCTTCAGGATTATAAATGGCTTCCCTGGAAATTTCTCAGAAAGAACTGAAGAAATCCTGGGAATACTTTCCCCACCCTTTAACAGACCACTGTCAGAGCTCTGTCACTACACTGGGAATGTTTTGGCTATCAGCATGCAGAACGTGCAGCCTGTCACCATGGAGACTGACATGTATCATTTCAATTGCCCTACGCACCCATTGGCAGGCACAGTTGGAAGCTCACTTACATGGCCAAAAATTAAAGTGGAAACTACTCTGGGGGCTAATGCCGGATGCATTGAACAGGGAGGGAGCAAGACAAGTAAAGAGACAGATAGACAGATGCACAGGCTGACAGAAAATGACAGGATGATTGAGAAGAGCACAAATGTAAGAGAATGGGAAGGAAAAGGATCGGGATTAACAGTGGAAATCTCTTTCCGTTTCTTTGTGAGGTGATGAATGTCTGACAGGTGTTCTCTCAGAGCAGAGAAGAGATTGATCGATGCTGATCTTTGTCATCTCTAGTTCACTATGAAACCTTGGCAAGTGTGCCAGCGAGACAGTTTTCTGTTCTTGGCAATTCTTATATCTACAGTCCTATTTATGATTTATGACACCTGTGAGGTCATTTCTGTGTGACTTAAAGGCAGTGGTGCATTCAGGGCTCTTCATAACTTAAAGTAGCACTACCACATTGTGAAATATACTGTGCTCTGCATTTAAAACACTGCCTAAGTAAAACAATGATCTAAACTGAAGTTTACAACAAGTAGTCCAGGTCAATGTTAAAATTGTTATGTATTTTAGTGGTAGAAAATGTACTGACTGTAATTACAGTTTAAAGATATTTGTACTTATATCAACAATTTTCACTTCATACTTCTACTCTATTAGAATTCAGAGATATTTCAAACACATCCGTGACTGTACTGACTTGCCCACCTTCAAATCTCTGAGACCATAGCTCAGTCTATTGTGTTTTTAGAGTACTATCTCATATTGTTTTGATGATTCGATGTTCTTATGTAAAGTGTCTGAGTACCTTGAAAAGTGCTTTTAAATAAATGTATTATTATTAATTGAGTAAATGTATCGTCACTGCTTAAAGGAGCAGTGTGTAGGATTTAGTTGAAGTTGTTCATTACAACCCCCAACACCTTGCGATCTCCTTCCTAGCGTGAAGGTGAAACTACAGTGGTAGTGTGAAATGTGTGAAACGATGTGAAAGGCTCTCCATTGAAAGAGTCTGCAGTGTAACAAAAACACAACAATTTACTGTTATATTCTATAAATAGAAATCGTACACACTGGACCTTTTTAAAGGTAAGGTAGAGTGTATGCTAATAGATTTTATACAGAAATCATCATGTGCAAGTTTTCAAAAGAAGAGGGCTGGTTGGCCTCTCTAGTATTTGTGTATTTTATATTTCACCCAGAAGAGGGCGCCATATCAAATTCTTTCAGAGAGACTTTATACAGTACTGTTCAATTAGAATCAACTTTATTGGCAAAGTGCAAGTATGAGAGATATTTACATACAAATACTATGAAGAGTGTGATTTTAATAATAATAATACATTTTATTTCATAGGTGCCTTTCTGTCACCCAAGGACACCTTACAATAAATAAGAGTAGACAGCAAATAACAGAAACAAACAAAAAGAACCATAAAAGTATCAAATTACAAGAATACAACATTAAAAACAGGTGAAAAAAATGAATCAGATGGAAAAAACTATTTTAAACAGGTGGGTTTTGAGTGCAGACCTGAATTCTGAGAGTGAGCTGATGTTCCTTATGACGGGGGGTAAAGAGTCCCAGAGCTGGGGAGCAGAGCGCCTGAAAGCTGTGTGTGTCTTTGTGTACAAGTACAGCAGGTCATTGCTCTATAACACAAACATTCATAAGCGCAACAGCATGTGGAAAGAGACTGTTCAGTGTCTAGTTTGACACAAAGTGCTGTGGGGCTCCTAAGAAAAATGGTTTGAACGAAATACTTTATGGTCATGGTATGAGAGCTTCTGTCCGGATTATTATTTTTTTAAATATGGAATTTTAGGTCAATTTTATTTAATGTTTCCTTTTTATACTGATATGGTACATAAGACACATAAGATGTTTCAGTCATAAAGAGTGATATGTAGTAGCAATTCTCTCTGTAAGCATCTGTCAGAGCTGTTCAGTAAAACAAGCAGTCATCTATTTTGTCCCTGTGAGGCTAACATTGGTCATGTAGTCTGTCAGTCGGCATCAGAATAAAGAAGACACTATAGTCAACCTTCCAAGACAAGACATGTCTGGTATCTGTTTATCTAACATCCAACTATCCATCTATTATCTCTAACAGCTTATCCTCTTCTAGGTCACGGTCGGGCACCTATGGGCAATTTACCCAGAGTACGCAGAGAAAACCCATGCGGACACAGGTAGTACATGCAAACTCCAAACAGAAAGACTCGAACCAGGAACCCTCCTTTTAATTTATATTCATCAGATATTCCTTTAATGTCAGAAGCAGGAGCTGAGTTCTCCTATAATAAAACCGATAGAAGTAAGACAGAAGGATTTGCTCAGATTGTTTCCCAGCATATAAAAGCTTCAGTTTTGGTGATGCATTGCACAATCTTATTTCCCAATAACAGATGCAAATGTCGATAAAGTGGATACCTACGCAGATGTTATGTGGTTTCATAATTCGTAATTGTAACCACAATTACTCATCCTGTGTGCAGCTCAATGATCAAATATTCATTTAGTCGAGTTGTTTCTCCCACGTAGTTTACCTCTCGGCTCAAAGTACTTCTCTAAACTATTAAAACACAACCCAGAATGTAAGCTCTCAGTTGCTCATAAACACATTTCTTTCACCATAAAAGGCAGATATCCTGTGAAAAGTAAGATGTTTTTATCTGTTCTGACGTGTCCGATAAATCCCATAATGTAAACACAAAATCTCAGACATTAGGACTGTCTACTCACCAGTAGGTGACTCAGTGTATTACACACTGTCTTGTGAGGGTTGTTTTTTAATACAAAAAAAGGGATGTGATGCTATTTATATGAACTCGTGTTTAATTTTCTCAATTCCCTTAGCCTTTATTTTTAAGCAAATAGAGAACAAAATATGAAGCAGGATATAGATAACCTCTCTCACCTTGTCCAGAAATTACTCATTTTACAGTCTCTATCTCTTTAAAAGTAAATACAGCGAGATTAAGTGGTCTGCGTATTATCTGCCAGGAATATGCAAAGCAGGGACTGAATTTCACTTTGCTTTCTGGAGAAATGGCACAGCAGCTTGTCAAAGAGCCCAGGATCTGGATCACTTCCAGTGTTACACCCTGCAGAAACCATCAAACGTTTACTCACTTGCCTTTTAAAAAGTCCCAGATTTTACTGGAAAACTATTAAAACATTAGATGAGTTATACAACATGTCTTGTCCTGAAAACTCTGTGGAGTTATGAAACAGTGAGGGATGTAGGTGGGATCTTTACAGAGAAGTGGAACTTAGAGACTGGAAAAAACTTAAAGAGACAAGCAGAAGGAGACAGGAAATGAGCTGAGTATTTTGGAGCCTGAGACTTGTCGCCCCCTCGTCCAGACACTTTTTTTTAATATACCTCATTACACACCACTGAGACATAACTAACAGCAGAAGACAGATTCGTAGTCTGTTCTTATGATTAAGCACCTTTTGGTTTGCTATGATAAATTACTTTTAAGTCTACAGTGTAAAAGATACATACACTGTATCTCTATAAATGTATGAATCATTGAGCCAGGGGAGAGGTTTAAATCACACACATTAAGTTAAAGTGACAAGGCTGTTAGAGCTCATGTTCGCTATGTTTGAACTTACACATAGTGCTTTCAGGGGTCATATTACAAAAAAACACATGATATTGTTTCACTTATTGGCTTCGGTTTTGACCGCTAACCACCTCCAAAAGACCTCCGTTGCCACCCCCAACACAATGGAATTTTGTTTGTGGTGCTTGTATCACTGGAAAATCATATTTTATAAAAACCAAACGGCATTTTGTCTCCAGAAACAATGCACTGGCTTGCCATGATAAACCACAGGCCTTACTGTCAACATTTAACTGTGTTTTTTTTTATGTTCAACAGACAATTATTTCTAATGAAAGCGGTCTGCAGCACAATAGAGACAAGCTACATCATTTAACTTTAAATTTAGTTCTCCACCAACCAATAATATCTTGCAAAAAGAAAACAGAAACATGCACACGACTTCAAATGACAAACCGCAATAAAACTCCTTACATCAGTGTTTTTTATTGGCTTTACTTCTGTTGCTGAATGGTTGGTAAAACCACTGAGTTATTTTTGGACAGCAACAGTGCAGATCATTTTGTCAAAACAACACAATAAATAAAACTGTTTGCTGTAGAACATTTCTCAAAGAAAGATTACTTATCTTAACCTGACAGTTTGTGCAATAGATTTTGTGACTGGAGCAGTTATTAGAAGTGCTGTGGGAATGTTTCTAATATTTTCTAAGTCTTTCCTTTTTTACCTTGGTTAACTGTTTAATATTCAGTCTATTAAGGGCCAAATGTAGCCTTCATTGCACTAATTACTAGTGAAGTAATTACTTCAGTTATAACAAGTCACACCTCTAATTTTAGACAAAATCTCGGATGCTTGGAGTAAAGAAATCAACATTTGATCACATAAAATGCACACAGTCTGCCTCCTATTTTCATTTTGTCAGGTATTTCATTGATTCAAACGTATATCGATGGGGGAAGTTGTGGATCAATTGTTATTCAACTAGGAAATAAGGGGCCCAGATCAAGTCTTCATCCATGTCCTTAAAGCAACATGCCACAGTGGATCTCAAGACTTATCTCTATATGTGAACACAAATCAGAATAGCTGCAAGAAAAAGGCATTTTTTGAAAAGACAAAAAAAAAAACTTTAAGTGAGCATGTCTGTCCTGCGAAATTGAGGACTTTTTTTTTTTTTACTTTGTCATTTCAAACTTTCACTGACGATGTGTTACATGTGAACCCAAATGACCTGAAAGGCATGCAGATGTGGGAGGAATCTGGCAGAAGACTAAATATTCTTTCAAATGGTATGAATAAACAAGTGACAGCAAGTGACGTAAAGTCTGTTGAGGAGCTGAATTTGTCAAAGCAACAAGAGGAAATGCCAGATCAAAAACTAAAATAGGTTGATATGAATCTCAGTGTTTCTAATGGCAACAGACACACATGACATGACTTCCATCATTTCTCGTGAAGTCGTTGATAACTACTTTTGTTTTATTGCTTGGATATTCAGTTTTCCTGGGTATGCATTTGTTTTGAAGGAAATGTTTTGGAAAAGTGTCAGTACTACACAATACTCTAATTGGTACATTGGACCATTTAATCATACAAGTGAATAGAAGCATGCATCAAATAAGACGTGACTTTTTATTCTTATCATTTCAAGAAACAGGTGAATGAATAAAGGAGGAAATCTTTGTGGCAGCAACAGGAAGTCTCGTTTACTTTGCTGTTATTAGATTGTATGACAGGCAACCTGCTGTCAGGCCGGACTCAAAACAGGACTCAGGTTATTTGATATAACAAAAAAACCCTCGACATAGTGAGGCTATGGCAGGCTATGAAAACAGGCCTAAACTAGGGAAAACAAAAAATCACTCCAAAGGAGGAAAAACTCTAAACTACTTTATGAAAAGGTTATCAAAATATGCAAAACATTAACTGAAAGTGCTCCAAAGGAGGCTGAAAAACACAACAACACTAAACACTAGGAAACAAAAAAGGCTAGACGAAGAATTTACAACAAAAAAAAATCACTCAATCGAGGAGAAAACAAAAACTCGCTAAACACTATGACTGTGGCAAGGCTTGGAAACAGCTTTGGTGCACAATCGGAAGACGAAACACTTTGGCACAGGACAAAGGGAGACGCAGACAAGATATACACAGGGTAATGGGAAACAGGTGGAAACAATCAGGGCGGGGAAGACAATCAGACCGGTGACACATGAGGAAGGGCAAGTGACCTGAAACGAGAGGGCAGGTAAATATCAAAATAAAACAGGAAATGATGAGACAGAACAAAAACCCAACTTGACCTTACCGCGGTGTGACACCTGCTACAACACATCATGGGAAACAAATAGTGGCTGAGATAATGGCACCAGAACCAACTGGAAATCTGTATGCTATCTTTAGCCTGGATACAGGGCTGCCACCTGTTGAGCCGCATTTTGTAATAAACGTCCAAAATGTAATAACTTTTTCATTTCATTTTGTAATAAAGCCGCATTTTGTAATAAATTGCCGCATTTTGTAATAAACTGCCCCAACGCATTTTGTAATACATTTTTCCGCAATATGTAATAAGTTATTACATTTTGACAAGATTATTACCAAATGCAAAAAATCTGCAATTTACATAATATTCTCTGTTAATGCAACCTTTGAATAGTGTACTGATAGTAATCGCTAAGTACTGCTACTAGGCTAATACAGTGATACTAATAATAGGCCTAGCTTTTACAAATACTTTAAAGTAAAATAAAATACAATTAACAAACAAATAAACTATGCTTTAGAATTGTTATTACATAATGCACCATGTTATTACATTTCCTAGAAAATAAAAAAGTTGCAAGTGCATTGTGTAATAATCTTGTCAAAATGTAATAACTTATTACATAATGCGGCAAAATTTATTACAAAATGCGTTGGGGCAGTTTATTACAAAATGCGTCAGTTTATTACAAAATGCGGCTTTATTACAAAATGAAATGAAAAAGTTATTACATTTTGGACGTTTATTACAAAATGCACCATTATTATAAAATGCGGCTCAACACCACCTAATGGAGGTCACCACTCAGATTATGGGCCTTTACCTAATCTAATTGTTTGTCTGGTATGAGTGTTCAGTTGTAATAACAGTTACACTTTTAAGATATCCATTGCAAAACATCACGAGTGTGTTCTTCGATGTTTGAGTGTGTTCAGGACAAACAGGAAGTGGCAAAAATAAAATTCATCATTGCAACATGA
The DNA here is from genome assembly GCF_000972845.2 of Larimichthys crocea. Classification (NCBI taxonomy): domain Eukaryota; kingdom Metazoa; phylum Chordata; class Actinopteri; family Sciaenidae; genus Larimichthys; species Larimichthys crocea. The sequence goes on along the minus strand of NC_040034.1, from coordinate 7,949,171 downwards.
TTTCAAGGAAGCTTGCAATCACAGTCATGCACTAAACTGCACATGAATCACGTTAATCATATGAACATGACACATGAGCTCTGTTTTTACAGATTACTGGCTGCTTTTAAGCCATTGTTCTGTTCTAATCAGCGCTAACTTGAAAAATGGTCTTTTGGTTTAAAGTGCAAGTTCTATTTAACTGCTTTGTGAAATATAGTTTTTCTTAGTGCAGTTGCAAAGTGCAATGTTGTTTACCTAATGCTGTCTCTGAGATTACTGAGTCGAGATAGGAACTAATAATTACAGACTTGATGATTCAACCACCAGACACGGACACACGCGTCTATTTGAGCACAGTGTAGATAATCTGATTGTGTCATTTGTCAATTATAAATCTTCGTTTGTTAGATCAGGAAGAGACTGGAGGGTCAGTATTGACATAACGTGGGTGGGAGGGTCTGAGTTACACAATACAAGAAAGACGGAGAGCAGCAATGAATAGGCAAGCATGCCACGTCAGGGACTGTCTGTCATTCCAGTTATTATTCCATTATTCCGAAACCCAAATGGTCCACAAAATGTCTCACTAGACTAAAAGCCCATTTGGCTGATGACCCTAAAACAAAAGCTCAGAAATACTCCAAAGGCTCATTGTTCTAAAAAAAATAAAGTGTATAAACAGCGGTACACTGTGTGTACTTTTGTTGCTTCTAGGTGGAAATTTGGAGGGACATTCAGTCATATTAAAACACATTTTATAACCCATTCATCCCCTGTTAGACAACAGCAGCTAATGGTAGCATTCAACCACTTCTTAGGTAACATATAGGAAGCAGTGCTCGCAAATTGTTTATGTGATGCAGTGACAATCATTTTATTCTCTCACACAAATCATGGAAGCGCCCTGGAGGTTCACCTGGTAAGGTTTGATTAAGCCCTTTGCTGCATGTCATCACCCCTCTCTCTCTCTCTCTCTCTCTCTCTCCCCCTGCCTTCCTGTCACTATAAAATAAAGGTTCTTTAAAGGTAAGGGTAACACCTAGTCAAATGTTTTCATGCAGTGCCCGAACATGTTTGCAGGGACAGATGGTTTTCCCAGAAAAACATAAGTCTGGTTGTGTTAGGTACGATAATAACACTCTAATTAAATACAGTGCAGTGCAGTAAATAGATCGATTTGTCTCTAATGCACAGTGAGCGTGCATGAACATCTCTTCTCTATAACATTAAGCACCTTTCGACATAGACCAAGCAATACTTATACTAAGATAAGCAATACTTATCAGATGTTTATGTATCCAAGAATCTCTCAGATATGACACTTTGGTGTTGTTTCTATTGTCAATAATGTTGTACTTTCACACTAAGGCTGTGCATACATAGTGTACACATGTTTACACTGTACAAGAGTTCTGCCATACAACCAACATGTGCTAAGTGTAGCACAACAAAATGATTGGCGTGTGAGTCCCACAGTTGTGATTGCAAATGAAATGGGAACAATTTGGGTTTCCCGGTCAGCTACAACAGCAAAAGAAAGAAAGTTGTGGACAACACAATGAGGGTATGTGGTAAGTCTTGCTCCACCATTGTGCAATACATAATTGTTTGGATGCTTTTCAGTTTTACATTGTAACCTATTGCTTTGTGGGAAAGTGCGTGTTGGCCACTGGCCCCATCAATGTCTGTCTTGAACTACGATCTGTTCAAACTAAATGAAAAGAAACGTATCGTTCTGTATTTGTGGGGTTTTATTCCCAATCAGGTGAACTGTTTACTATAGTTCACGTAGTACAGGTTTTACAGTTTTTTAAATCCATAACTCTCAGCTCAAGTGGCTGCATACTACAAAAAAAGTAATCATTTTATGATTAAAAGCACAGCTGGGTTTTTCCAGACTTATGCTACAGGCCCAAAATCCTTGAACATCTGCAGTATAGGCTGGAATTATTATGCATATCTGAACACATTTGCCATCCCACAGATCTTTATCCAATCATAAAACACCAAGGAACTACATATAAAGTATGTCAAATCACAACCACAACAAAGGTAGGTAGGTAGATTTTATTTGTATAGTGCTTTACACAGTCAACATAACAAAATGCTTTACAAGAGCAATATACAGTGTACAAGAAACAAATCATTTTTAGAATATATAATACAAAATAAAAATACACAATAAATACATGACATGCAGACAGGTTACCCAAATACTAGTATAAAATGGTATATATTAAGCTTAGCCTTTCATTCAGACTCTCAGAATTCAGACCTGAGAGAGCGAGCAGTGAGAGTGAGATGGACAGGGGACAGACAGGAGAGAGAGAGAAATGCAGCATGCAGACTGAAGTATGACGTTTAGTCTGACATCAGTTTAATTACAGTTTCCTTTAAGAGTGCGAGTCACAGACAGACCGACTAGAGAAAGGGAGGCACTGGAGCCGTGTAGGCAAGCATCTGGACATTTCACATCTGCACAGACTCAGGAAGAATGACTCCAACTACAAGGTATCTATGATCTTCATTTGGTTGATATATTGTGAAATATTTCACATTAGAAATGATACATTATCTATTCCTAAACATATGATAAGTTGAAGAAGTGTTGGGCTGTATAATCATATTCTGTCAAAAATCTGGATACACATTGGAAGGAACAGTGAAATACAGCCCAACTAAATTCAAGGAGATGAAAGAATTGCCCCTACCTGTAGAAGTATATTGTTTTTAACATCTCATTCTATAAACACATGTTACACATCAGTGAGCAGTCACTGTGTTTCTTTTTTTGTATATAAATTTTGATAAAATGTATTTTTGTGCTCTCCTGACACACCAAAAATAACAATAATATTTTAACTAAAATGACATTGACTGCAGTGCATCATTAGGAGATATACTAAAGACTGTTACAGTTGACAGTGGCTGCATATAGATTCAATTGGCTGACATGGAGAAGGCATCTTATACTTACAGCAACAAAATTAATTCTTCTGCCACACTCTCAACTTGCTGCTCTATTCATTTCTATTGATTCTTAATACTGTATACTCCAAAAGATTTTCACGTGTGTTGAAAATACAGTATATTTGTAAAACCAGTTCTCTTATAAGTAAGATAATATCACACAACCCCAGGCAAATTAGGATGTACAGAGCTAAGCCTGTTGCTCATTATTGCATGGCACATGGCAAACACTGCATGTAAAAATAGAAATGCAGGAAACAGTAATTGCGTAGTTGGCGCTCAAAGAGCTTAGCTAATGATCAGCTGTTTGCAGAGAATCAATCACTATAGGAAACTGTTATATTATGTTAGTGTGGTAGCTTATGTTATTTTAGTGCAGTAGAAAGTTCACTGCTTTAAAATAAGAAGCAGTACAAGTACATTTTAAAATCCTGACAACAAATGAAACCACTGACAAAACATGCCAATGGCTGTTTTTAGACATACTTTTAGACATACAGTATTGTATGTATTGTTGTAATAGCATCAAAGTCAACAAAATGTTCTTAAAAGTGCAAAATAAGAATAGTTTAAATGCATTTCTGTACTATATGTTGCCTTTATTCTAATAGTATTGTTTGTTTAAAGGAATAGTTCAACATTTTATTAAATGATTTTCTCTCTGATGAGTTAGGTGGCAGTATCGATGCAGTTCTTGAGAACAGTGTTGATCTATTTTTCACAAAATGCGAAACTGTTTCAGTGTTTAATTGTCCTTGCTTTATATTCTACACAGCATTCCAGACTTTAGCACCACAGCTTTATATGGAGACCAAAACAACACCAATGGCACTGCCTGTCCTGAAACGGATGCCTGGGAATGGCTCAGCAGCAGTCAGCCAGTGTATATCCTGATCATTACAGTGCTGGGAATTGTTTTTAATGTGTTTGTCCTGATGGTCTTCTGCCTCCACAAGAAAGCCTGCACCGTGCCTGAGATCTACTTGAGCAACCTGGCTGCTGCTGATGTTGTTCTGCTGTCCTGTTTACCTTTCTGGGCTGTAAACATTTACAACAATTTCGACTGGCCTTTTGGTCTGTTCATGTGCAAAGCTGCCACTCTGGGCATTAAGATGAACGCCTACTGCAGCATCTACTTCCTCGTTCTGGTTAGCATGGATCGCTATGTGGCACTGGTGCATACGATGTCTCATGGTAGAATGCGTAGGCCAAAATATGCCAAACTGGGCTGTCTACTGGTGTGGGGTTTTGGATTGCTCTTGAGTGTCCCCACCCTCATCTTCAGGAAAGTGGAACACTTCCCTGAGTACGGTGTCCATGCTTGCTTTCTGGAATACCCAAACCACGCGGTAGAACTGTTCTGTGATGGGATGTTGGTTGTTGTTAGCTTCGTCATCCCCATTTCAGTTATCTCATTCTGCACTATCAAGATTATTCAGGCTTTGAAGATCCAGGCAGTAGAGAGGTTCAATGCTGAGAAAACAGAACAGAAGGCCACCACACTGGTGCTGGTGGTCCTCCTGGCATTCCTCATCTGCTGGGTGCCATTCCACTTGGTCACCACCCTGGACGTGCTGTTACGAGCTAAGGTCCTGGAAGGTTGTCACCTCAATACTGTCCTAGATATCTGCAACCAGGTCTTCACCTACTTAGCCTTCTTTAACAGTGTTCTCAACCCCATCCTCTACGTCATTGTGGGAAAGAACTTCCGGAAAAAAGTTCGTGAAGTTTTTAAGCAGTGGAGCAATAAGAAAACGGCGTCTTCTGAGTCTACACGTTCAAACCAATCCTCTACACTGAAGACTTTGGCATGAAATTCAACCTTCAAAAGCACAGCTCTTCTCATAAACAGACTTTGTAGAAACTGTCATAAACAGTAACTTTAGTAACAGTAATTGTCTTGCTACAATGTAAATGATGATTGATTAGGTTTGTAACTCTGTTGTAATGGGACCAAATCACGCTTCCTGAAATTATTCTTTGATGAGACATTATTGTGTGAGGCCATAAAAGACTGGAATAAATGTTCCTTCCTGGAGAAGGTGTTACAGGTCGCTAAGTGTTATTGTGTCTCAACCATGTTAAAGTATATGATAAGCTGGAAAAACTGGCCACATGCAATTATTTTTCCTGCTTTACAAGTTCCACCACAGCTTTAATACCCTTTGTTACAAACATTGGTGAGCATCAGTATTTTGAATGTACAGTTGATGTGATCTAAATTAGCCTGGTTGCTTTATGTAAATACAGTTTTCATACTCGGTCTTGTATTGCTGATAACTCAGACTGTAAATAGTACCAGTATTTGTTTTTGTCTGTAAATAAATAATCCTTCAAATAAAACATATATATGGTTTTATGGATGTTGTGAATCTTTACAATGCATTTAAATGTCAAATTGAGCACAAAAACCAAAAAGTAGAAATCCCCAACAACTGCTTGCTAAGTGTTTTCTGATGTTTCTGAATCATCTGTCTGCAGAGTTAAAAACAGGATTCTGTAAAAGAGTTTCCAGTGGTGACACAGAAACATGCTCATTTTTGTTGGCTGTATGGACATCAGTTGTCTCATTATACATTTCTCTCCACACCAGCATTTAATGGCTTAGTGTTGACTCACTGTGGGCTGTGGGCAAGGGTGCACCCCTAGTTATCCCCAAAATGAAGGCATGTCATGCCAAACAGGAAACCTTTGTTAGGAGTCAGGCTTTACCACCAGTGCCAAGAATGGAAATTGTTGTGGAACAAAAAACATGCAGGCAGACAAAGTTACTTCAAAAATACACAGTTTGACCTCGTTCTATGTATTTCTGTCTCCCTTTCAAGATTATGCTACCACTTTTCACTAGTTTTTCAAACCTGGAATATATATTCTTCTTTGTTGAAATGGTTCTGCAAAATGAGATTTAAATTAATTTGTGTTGAGGAATCAGTATGGTATATATACAGCATACTTTACTATACAGCATAATTTTAAGTTGTATAACATATAGAGAAAGGTTTGACCAAAAAAAGCTGTTAAAGAAGTGCAGTTGTTGTCTTTTGTCATGACTTACCATTATACAGTCACCCAATAACCTATTGCTGTTTTAGGTTTCAGCTCAAAAGGTGGACCCAAGCATAGAACAAGGACTACGAAACAGATAAAACAGATTTATTGGGAATATTCAGATTAGATGGGATGGCTGGTGTTGGCAGAGATTTAAGGAGTGAGATTGGATGGTGTGAGCGTGATGGAATTGCACAAGAGAGTAGCAGAGAAAGCAGACAGATGAGGAGTAGTCCTGGAGCACAAAGGAAAATACAGTTAGCAACCGCCTTGGAGTCAACATAATACATCACAAAAAACTAGAGAACACTAGAAACTTGACTGTGCTAGACTATTACTGTACCAGACCAGACCAGACCAGACCAGTGGGAGTTGACCCAGGGTAGATTTTACTGCTGAGGTGATGAGCTGATGAGCACATTCATAATATTCAGTTGGAATAAAATATGTCATATCCGTATTACAATGAATCATGGCTAATTAAATCACTGAAGTCTGGTAAATTTCTGCACCACAAGTGGACTCTGCACAAAGTCAACTTGAGGCCCCTTATGGGCCGTAGAAGTCACTCTCATGTCTGTAGTCTAAATACAAAGGTACAGCCAGCAGTCAATGATTGAACCAAGATGGCAGTGCAAGGCTCAGCGTCTCTCCAGATTCGGCATTAGTAGTTATCTGTGTTTTTGTTTGTCTCTTACAGAGACATCAGATCTTATAAATTTGACTCTTTTTATCTTTTGTCTCCGGCTGATAACAGAGATTACTAAAACATCAAAGTCTATCAAACCAGCTCTGTCGACTCTGTCGGACAGTGTTGAGATTGTAAACATAGTAGGAGGAAGAGAAGGCCAAGGCTTTTCAGGCATTTTCTGACATGCTACATTCTATATCCGTTGCCAAGACCCGCGTTTTAGACGACAGTATGTGTGCTGTGTGCTCTGACTGATAAACCATTATCCACACTCCATTAAATCTATTATCCCCCCACACTTTGAAACTCAAATCATAACATGAAGGTAGCAACACATTCCTTAAACCTGTGTTGACACAGTTAAAAGGTTTTACTGGTATATGTATCAGTTTGGAACACACCCTTATTTTTCTACCTGTTAAATCCTTGGTACTGTGAAACAGCTCTCACAGTGATCAGCAACTAGGTTACCTATGGAGAGTGCTGAGATTTTCTGCAACCATACAGATGCATGGGATTGGGTTTATACCATGCAGCCTGCCTACATGTCCATCATCTGTTTTCTTGGAGTGATCGGCAACTCCTTTGTGCTTTGTGTATTCTGTCTCCAGAAGCGGCGCAGCTCTGTGGCCGACATCTACCTGAGCAACCTGGCAGCAGCTGATCTGCTCATGGTTTCATGCCTGCCCTTTTGGGTTGCAACCATTATCGACAAGTTCCACTGGAGGTTTGGGGAGCTCATGTGCCAGCTTATCAACATTGTCATTGGGATGAATTATTATTGCAGCGTGCTGTTTCTTACGCTTGTTAGCTTGGACAGATACCTGGCCCTCACTAGACCCCTAAGCCAGGGGAGGGAGAGACGGGCATTCTGGGCACGTGGGATTTGCTTCAGTATCTGGGTTGCTGGGGTCTTGCTCAGCTTCCCTGCTATCCTCTTCCGCTCTGTTCAGTTCTTCCCTCATCTGGGCATAGACGCATGCTACCTAGCGTATCCCCATGAAGGTTGGAGACTACGCTACAACATGACTGTCAGCATAGTAGGCTTCCTTATCCCTGTTCCCATTGTATCCTACTGTAGTTACCACATCACTAAAGTCCTTCGGAGCAGCCAGAAGATGAAAAAAGGCAGCAGAGGCAGCGTGGAAAGGAAGGCAGCATACCTCGTTCTTGTTGTTCTGGCTGTGTTCGTTCTCTCTTGGCTGCCCTATCAGATCTTGATCTTCTTGGATACCTTGGATCACTACGGGATCATCTCTGGATGTACATGGGCGTACGTATTGGACATTGGCAACCAGTTAGCTACTTACTTTGGCTATAGTAATAGCTCATTGAATCCTTTCCTGTATGTGATTGTGGGAAAACACTTTAAGCAGAGGGCAAGGGAAGTGTTTAGACTTCTGCTGTGCAGAAGGAAGCAGCAATGGAGGAAGTCTGGTCATTCCAATGCTAATCTTAACTCAACTAAACAAACCGAGAGTACCAAAATCTAAATGTATCTATGCATTTAAAGCTTTGACCAAAAACCACTGTTAAAGAAATCTGTTTATTAAGCATGCAATTGGTTTCTATGTCTAGACTTACTGTCACACAGTTACTCACTTACCATATAAAGAAATTGTTTCAACATTTTGGGAGACATGCTCCTTTGTTTTCTTTTAGGGTTAGATAAGGTCAGTGCCACTCTCATGTCTGTAAGCTTATGAAAGCAGAAACAATCTTCGAGCTCTCTCTATATATTTTTTTAAACACTGGTATTTTAAGTATAAAATATATTCTAGATGTAAGAGCATAAAGGTTGTAAAATATTTCATATGAAATTGTATAGTTCCACTGTTTTGTTTGAGATAAATAACCTCCAGAGCTGATTATTTTCATTTGTGTGATGTCTGCCTCTGTAATGTGTTGTGCAGTCTTAATCTTGATACCATAATTTCCGATTGTTATTGAAGTAGCCATTCAGACCTGTTCCACTTCCACTTCCACTTATTTTGCTGTGGCTAAATAAAGCCAAGGTTGATGGTCTTAGTAAAGCTTAATGTGTTTGATAAAGTTTTCTTGAAAGGTTTGATGTGTTGAAACTGAAACTGGCTCTTATTCCAACATAAGGAAAACATCTGAAGTAATCAATCAGTCATTGTGTATTAGCCTGTCACTGTAGTATAATAGAGTGAAATCCTGAACTTTGACTTAGTGTTATTGTCTTCAATAAAGTGTCATCTATAACAATTAGATGGATGGAGTGTCTGGTTTGATAAGAAAGTTGTTTATACTGGGTGTCAATGACCCAGATTCACACTCAGAATGTTGTCTTTACTCACTGCTTGAGTCAAATGTGTTGCTTTTAATTTTGACCATAAAAGGCATGCCCCAGCCTCAATCACTGAGTTTTAGATAACACACAAAATACTGTTTATATTTTGTATTCTATCCAATTTGATTGTTATTTAGTTTTAAGCCATATTTCAACATTGTTATTGTTTCAATTGTATCTGCTTGAGTTAGGATGACGTGTAATGGACAGGATTATACAAACAAGCATCAGGATAAACCTGTTTTTATTACTTATACACAAAATCTTGATGATGAATAGTAGGATGTTCATGAATTAGTTAGGTACTGATATCTGAACACCAAAGCATAGGCAGAGGATCTGCAGACTGTATAAACAAGCAATAATCCTATTAGTCAAAGATATTAGACCACATTTACACAATTTTTTTATACAGTAATGCAGTGAGATAATCTTTCCATTGGCCTTGAGCAATGTTGAAAATACAAATTAGTATCACACAAATTCTTCTACTTTCCAAGTAATGAGACAATACCTCCTTTAAAGAATACAATTTTAAAATAAAATTGGTAATAATAAAGTAATTCTTTCTTTTCTTAAGTCTGCAGATAAAACTGTAGACAGTGAGTCAAACTTGCTGCGTTTTTTTTCTTCCCTCCAACATATTTGGTGCTTTGCAGTATGTTTAACCATAGTACATGTGTGGACCATATCTCGACAGTTTGATAAACAAGTTGATACATTACCTTGGCAAAGGGTGTGGAAGACTGCAGTTCTTTATACAAATCTGGTTGTAGCAGACCTCTCCTCTAGTTTGCTGTCTTACCAGGAGCTCAGCTCAGCGCACAAAGATGAACCGTTTTTTAGCAGATGGCCTTTTTCATTATTTCTTTTTTGAACGTAGGAGGAACATGAAATATATGGTAAGAACTTACACTAACATAATTTCTTGTCATATTTCTTATTGGTTAGTTCTGTCCTTTATTTTAATGAAAGGATAAAGGGTACTACATGAAAACAATACACGTTACAGACATTAAACTAAAGGGATTTTAATCGAATGTACCTGTTTATCATGAATAATCATGTCACTATGTGAAATATCTTGGATTTTTTTTAAATATAATTTCACAACATGATTTATTTATTGTATTGAATGTAAGCTGGGTCCTTTCTGTGTAGAGTTTGTATGTTCTCTCCGTGTCTGTGTGAGATCTCTCCGGGTACTCCAGCTTCTTCCCACAGTCCAAAGATATGCACTTAATTGGTCACTCTAAATTGGCCGTAGGTGTGAATGTGAGTGTCAATGTTAGTTTGTCTCTATGAGCCCTGTGATGAGCTGGCGACTCGTACAGGGTGTACCCCGCCTCTCGCCCAGAGTCAGCTGGGATATGCTCCAGCCCTCTGTGACCCTGATGAGGATAAGTGGTTACAGATAATGGACAGATTAATGTAAATTATGAAATGATTAAATGTACATATTCAGCTTTAATCTCTGGTGCAGTGGTTGTCAAAGTCAAATAGCAATAAGGGTTTCAAAACAAATAATTTTGCATTTACCAGCATTTTACAAAACAGTTATGTATCTTTTTTTTTATTTTTTATCTTGTTTCCAAGTTTTTGGTGCCAATCATGAATGTGAACCCATGGTCTGAAAACTCCAGTACACCCCTCCCATCCGAACCATCAGAGACTCCAACCTCTGCAGAATGGGAAATGGTCCACACTATCGTCCCACCATACATCTTCACCTTATCCCTGTTGGGCCTTCTCTTTAACAGCTTTGTCCTGATGGTGTACTTCCTCCATAAGGATCGACTGACTGTAGCGGAGATCTACCTAAGCAACCTAGCACTGGCTGACTTTATCCTTTTGTGTGGCCTCCCCTTCTGGGCGATGAACATCCTCAACGACTTTGAATGGCCATACGGAGATGCCTTATGTAAAATGGTCAACTCCATCATCACCATCAATTTCTACACGAGCAGCTACACCCTGGTCATGATTAGTGTTGACCGTTACCTGGCACTTGTTAAGACCATGAAGGCAAGATGGCTGAGACGGAAACTTTATGCCAAAGTGATTTGTTTCATCCTGTGGATATTAGGAATCTTACTGAGCACACCAACCATTGTCCACAGAAAGGTGAAGTTTATTGAGGAGTTTCAGATAATGGCCTGTATACTAGATTACAATCACGGGAGCTCTTGGAAGTTGGCCAGTCAGATTCTGATGAACGTAATGGGCTTTGCACTCCCTTTTCTGGTCATTGTCTTCAGCAGTGCCAACATAATCAAGGCTTTAGCACAGAGGGAGGAGAGTTTTCATTATATTAATAATACAAAGGCCACAATACTGGTGTATGCTGTCACACTATTTTTCTTACTGTGTTGGGGTCCATTCCAAGTATTCACCTTCCTTGACATTCTCTGTGACATCAAAGCATTGGATGAGATGCTGTGGTTCCACACACTCGATATAGGAGCACAGGTTTCAGTATACCTGGCCTTTCTCAACAGTACTTTGAACCCACTGCTTTATGTCCTCTCAGGACAGTCCTTTAGGAGGAAAGTTAGTGCCATCTACAGGAGGACTAAATATCATCGCAGAGGATCAGACATGACAACATATCAACGTTCTGTTGTGTCAACTTACATTAACAGAGCAGAGCAAATTAGGACTGTGGTCATTTTTAGTGGAAATGATATGTTGTGACTCTTAATGATTATTAAGAGTGATATGATAATTATATGCTCAACTTCTGTTGCTCCATATGGAAATGCAGGATATGAGTCACAAATTGTTATTTCATGAAACACAATAATAATGCTCTCACATGGTTAAACAACACTATCAGAGGATGTGCGCAAGTAATGGACAGAATCAGAGATAATGGACATAATCTGGAAAAGCAATGGAGGCACAGTTTACAACACCCACAAAAACACTTGTAAACAGGATCTGTCTCTGTGAGCTGTTACATTGCATTACTGTTGCTTACTTTGGATGTTTTAATGTTAAACATGCAAATCAAAACCAGCCTTTTTTTTAGCCATTTATTTGTCTTCGACTGTCTTTTGTTGTTGTTGTTTTTTTATCTTGACTCCACAATTTACACTCTGCCACCTGTGCACCACGGGTGTACATTGTGTACATCTACATTGTGTAGTACATCTTGGCATGTAAATGCATGTTATGTAAGTTTCTCTTTGATATCAGTACTCATTACTACAGGATAATTTGTGTAATTAACTCAAATGAACAGCTGACATACTATAATAAATGATAAAAACATTAATCCTGAATGCTAAGACATGACAGCTCTCCTTAAAACAAAAAATAAAACATAAAAACATTGTTCAGTCAGAGCAGACTCACATTATCACTTTTGAGTATTTCATTTTTGCACACTTTAAATTGCATACATTATTGAGTATAACTCTGGCAGGGTCTTAATCTAAAAGTCTTGTCTTTGCCAAAGTTTGCCAGTGGTTCTTACCTTACTGCATAAATGAAACAATACTCCACAGTGTCTCAGTGACATTACAGTTGGGTGTGGATAGTTACTGTACTGATTGTATTATTGAAAATTTTAATGTGCAAAGTTTCTTGCTTGACATCTAACAAACGAAAGTAAATCTAAGTAAGCAATGTCATGTAGTGTATAACATGTGTCAGCCAACTGGTCTGCTTCATGTTCAAACTTGACTTGTTTCCACAACCAGAGTTAATTACTTTGCTCTGGCCTGGTTTAATCTTGTTATTCTTGCTCATGCCATTTCCTCAGCTTGCTACGCCTTTTATTGTCTCTTTGAAAATACTCAAGACTAAAACCCTCTGTAAAATACACATATGTAGATAATATATATATATATATATATATGTGTGTTATTATTATAATTTGTCTTGACAGCACAGATTCATTTTAACTGCATTTTGGCAAATACCCCACCGCTGCATTTGTGACACTGGTTCCCTCTTGATGTTGAGTGTCATTGTGCCACAATCAGATTGACAATAGAATAGTGTTGGTGGGGTTGAAAGTAGCTGGAGCTATCTTGCCTCCATTACCATTAGAAACTGAAAATGATTTTACATTTGACTGGGATTATACATCTGAGAGCATGGTTTATATACTGTGCACACGTTTATACACAGAGAGCACAGATATACACTTTTTTTCTATCTCAGCTGACCCAATGTCCCAGCAACTATCACTGGATTCAAAAGAATGATTCAGGCAAGTTATGAAGTTATAAGAAATGTGAGTTTTTTGTGAACATTTCTTTGTGATGATCATCAGAGATAGATAGAACGGAAATATGGTAACAACTTTTAAGGTGTGCTAATGTTGTTTTGTTTTTTAAAATAAATGTTCATGGTCCACAGAAAATGAAGCATACTGACTTTGGTAATACCTGACACAGATAAGAACAACTGGACTAAATCTGGACTGCTGCCAAACAAGACATTTCCTGAACACTTGAGTGCTGGCTACTTGTGCGAACATACAAGTTATTGCAGGCCAACTGAATAAGAGTTTGTTGACATTCGCTTTAGTTAAAATACACAATGTCTTTTTCTTGAAAACTGGGTAGTTACTTTGGTAACAGCCAAAAGTCTGTTTTTAATTAGTCATGTATCTGATCCGCCAACCAACACTGATGATGACCATTAAAGTAAAGTTAATCTGTTAAGCAGAGTGATACATAAAGTTTATCAGCACTCATGGAATACCTCTTGTCTAATCACATTACTTGTTATAGTATAACTAACTGTTGTATAATCAGATTTATAGAACAATACACACACACACATCCAACACCAGTTTTCCTTAATTACCCTTTTTATTTGCTCATAAGGTTGGACCCTCTCAAAATAAATACTGGCACACAGACAACTGCATGAGCATTCCTTCTTCCTTATTACATTCAGTCATAATAAAAGCATGCCACACTTTCACTTTCCAAGGAAGACATAGTCAGTTTGCGGAACACTACTGAATCATGTGTATCAGAGAGGATTTAGAAATTGGTATATCCAATGCCAACAGAGAAATATATAGGTTTTCTCTGTATGTCTGTACAGCACTCGTGACAGATGTGCAAGACAGCAATGACTCAGCCTATGTAATATATCTTCCCTTGTTTGAAAAAAGTGTAAACCAAATGCTTTAAAGTTAAATTATTTATTAAACACAATAGGAATGTCACGATAGCAGTCGTGACTGTTGATTCCCTGTGTTACCCCTTGTTTCCCCACCTTTGTGTTTCTTGTGCTGACTTGTCAGTCTCTTCTTGTTAGTCTCTGTGTTTGTGTGTTGTGTGCGTGGCACATTTCCCTGGTCCCTCCTGGATAATCACGGATGAAGCACACCTGCCATTCTTCAGCTCACCTTCCTTCCATCAATTCATCACCTCAACTGCATATAAACCCTGGCCTTCCTTCCACGCCTTGTCAGATCGTTTGTTCAGCCACATGTGGTAGTCTACGTTCGGACCTCCTTAACTATTGGTTTCTTGTTGGTTTCCTAGCCCGTTACTAACCTCTGATCCTCTTGTGCTTAGGTCCATCACCATCATCACCTCTTGCCATAAACCTGCTTGCCTGCTCTCCACCAACCATCTCCGGATGGCCCATTTTCTGTGCCTCCACAGTCTATTCCCCCCTTTGCTTCGTACTGGGTTATAACCATGTTTATTATTGCTCTGATGTTGGATATTTGTAAGGTGCTTATGGAGATTGACTTGTTCTGAATCCACCTTCAAGTGGCTCAGGGAATTGCAACTATTTATAGGCAAGGCAAGGCAAGGCAAGGCAAGGCAAGGCAAGGCAAGGCAAGTTTATTTGTATAGCACAATTCGTACACAAGGCAATTCATAGTGCTTTACAGAGGCAAGGAAAAACATTTGACATTAAGACAAGCAATAGCAATAGAAATAAAAAATTAAAAAGAGAAGAAAATTTAATTAAAAACATCAGAATGTCATTTAAAATCATTAGAATAGCAAATTTGAAAACAATTTAAAACATTAAGCGAATCACTGGATTATGATTAAAAATTCTTTAAAAGTTCTTCAAAAGAGCTCAGCCATAAGCACGTGAAAATAGAAAAGTTTTTAACCTGGATTTAAAAGTGCTAAGAGTTGGGGCTGATTTCAGTCCTGCTGGTAGTTTGTTCCAGTTGTGAGCAGCATAACTGCTAAATGCTGCTTCACCGTGTCTGGTTTGAACTCTGTGCTCCACTATCTGACCTGAGTCAGTAGATCTCAGAGCCCTACTGGGTCTATATTCTACTAACATTTCGTTTATGTATTGTGGGCCTAAACCATTCAGTGATTTGTAAACTAGTAGCAGAACTTTAAAATCTATTCTGTGGCTAACTGGGAGCCAGTGTAAAGACTTAAGAACTGGGGTGATGTGTTCTGATCTCTTTGTTCTGGTCAAAACTCGAGCTGCTGCGTTCTGAATGAGCTGCAGCTGTTTGATACTTTTTTGGGGGAGTCCAGTCAAAAGACCATTACAGTAGTCAAGTCTACTGGAGATGAAAGCATGGATCAGCTTCTCCTGATCTGTTTGGGACATAAAGCCCTTAACTCTGGATATGTTCTTAAGTTGGTAGAAGGCTGTTTTGGTGACTGATTTTATGTGACTGTTGAAGGTCAGATCTGAGTCTATCAACACGCCAAGGTTTCGGACTTGGTCTTTAGTTTTTAGAGACAGTAACTCAAGGTGTTTACTGACAGCAACCCTCTTCTCTTTATTGCCAAAAACAATGACCTCAGTTTTTTCTTGATTTAACTGAAGAAAATTTTGGTTCATCCAATTTTTGACTTGCTCTAGACAGTTACACAATGACTCTATAGGACTGCAGTCATCTGGGGACAGCGCAAGATATATCTGTGTGTCATCTGCATAACTATGATAGTTGACATTAGAATTCTGCAGAATTTGACCCAAAGGCAGCATATATAGGCTGAACAAAAGGGGTCCAAGAACTGACCCCTGAGGAACCCCACATGTCATAGCCACTCGATCTGATTGATTACTTCCAATGGTCACAAAATAACTCCGTTCCTCCAAGTAGGACCTGAACCATTCTAGGACTGTTCCACGGAGTCCTGCCCATGTTTCCAATCTGTTCAGCAGTATGCTGTGATCCACAGTGTCAAACGCAGCACTGAGATCCAGCAGGACCAGAACTGATACTTTGCCTGAGTCAGTGTTCAACCTTATGTCATTTAACACTCTAATAAGAGCTGTTTCTGTACTGTGGTGAGCTCGAAAACCTGATTGAAATTTGTCAAAAAGTCCACTGGAGTTCAAGTAATTACTGAGTTGATTAAAAACCACTTTCTCAACAATCTTGGCTATAAAAGGAAGATTTGAGACAGGTCTGTAGTTGGTTAACTTGAAAGTATCCAGCGTTCGCTTTTTTAAGAGTGGCTTGATGGCAGCTACTTTTAGGGGTTTAGGAAACGTGCCTGATTGAAGTGAGCAATTTATTATTTGCTGCAGATCTGTTTGGACAGATTTTACAATAGCTTTAAAAAAGTCAGATGGCATTGTGTCAAGACAGCATGTCGATGATTTAAGATGCTGAACTGTTTCTTCTATGTTTTTTTGATCAACTGTATTAAATTCTGACATCACAGTTGATTCATTCCTAGGCGGTTTTAGGGATTGCGTCACTTTATCATTTTGTAGATTTGTGTTGATATTTAACCTTAAAGATTTGATTTTTTCATCGAAAAAGTGAGCAAATTCATTGCATTTTTCTTTTGAAGAGAGTTCTGAAACTATCTCTTTTGGGGGGTTTGTAAGCTTATCAACTATAGCAAACAGAGTGCGAGTGTTGTTGATGTTTTTATTAATAATTTTAGAGAAGTGTTGCTGTCTAGCCTTGATTAACTCATGGTTGAAATTACTGAGACTTTGTTTGTAGAGGTCGTGGTGAATTTGGAGTTTAGTTTTTCTCCATTTACGCTCTGCTTTCCTGCATTCTGTTTTCAATGCCTTTACCATCATAGTGTTCCTCCATGGTGATCTCTGTCTACTCAAGGTCATCTTAGTTTTAATAGGTGCAACAGCATCCATGACATTTGAGATTTTCCAGTTGAAATTATCCAGGAGTTCATCAACTGTCTCTGCACTCACAGTTGGTGACATTGCTATAGCCTCCATAAACTTAGCACTAGTATTCTCGTTTATGTACCTTTTCCTAACAGACACAGAGGTTATCTGAATGTTTGGAATTATCTGTAAGTCAAAGAACACACAGAAATGATCAGAAAGAGCCAAGTCCTTAACAACAACAGAAGAAATGTCAACACCTTTAGAGATAACCAGATCTAGAGTGTGTCCCCGAGTGTGTGTGGGCCCTTTGACGTGTTGGACAAGGCCAAAGGTGTCAAGTAGAGAACAGAAGTCTTTGGCATTAGTATCCATGTTGTTGTCTATGTGAATGTTAAAATCCCCAGTTACGATAAAAAAGTTGTAGTCAGTGCAGATAACTGACATCAGATCAGCAAACTCATCAATAAATTTTCCTGAGTACCTTGGTGGTCTATAAATGATTAGAAAAAGGACTTTTGGATCACCCTTCATTAAAAAACAGAGATATTCAAAAGAACTAAAATCACCAAATGTAATGTCCTTGCACTGAAATACTGATTTGAAAATGGCAGCAACACCCCCGCCCTTCTTGCCATTTCGACTCTTACTCATAAAACTGTAATTTGTTGGCGCTGCCTCATTAAGAATGGTAGCACAACTACATTCAGTCAGCCATGTTTCACTAAGAAGTAAAAAGTCTAGATTATAGGTCATAATCATGTCATTTACTATCAGTGGTTTGTTGACTAGTGATCTGATATTGAGTAGGGCTATCCTTGTGGGGATAACAGGAGACACTGGTAAGTTTCGTGGTTGACATGCTATACTCAGTAGATTGGCAGATTTAAATGAACCCTTTTTATTTCTCATCAGTTTAACCACTTTTCTGTTACCTGTCATCACAGGGATTGAGAAGGGTATCTGAACTCCATAGGGCCCTGACTTTTCCTGGTGAAGATTATTTATATCAGTATTGCAGCCTGGACCCGGCACATATCAGTCAGACTCACAGATATGATGATTCAAAGGAGGTGGGGGGGCTCGGTGACTTTTAGTCGAGGGTTGTTTCCGAGGTGGAATAGGTGGGGCTGGACGGTGTGGTAGCTTAAGGGGAGAAAATAGGGGATTTTGGCGTGGTGTTAATTGGATTCCCATATTGACAAGACTCTTCATCCTGTCTGTGAAATCCAGAAGTGGGGAGTCGTCCAGACTGAATGGAGAGAGTTGGGGGCTGGGTGGGGTCTGGGGGGGTGGAGGTTGAGTGTCCCCTGTTGGGGCTGGGGGAGACTCCACTTGTTGGGGTGAGAATAATGATGTTGCCGGTTCTTTCTGGGTCTGCTGTCCTCCCTGTTCAGTCCTAATCTCAGCGCCCTCACCAGAGCGCCGCCTTATCTGTTGTTTTGGATTGTCTTGTCTTTGGTCCTTGGCAGTGGCTGCTGGTGTCTGACGCAGAAAATAAAAAATGTTGGAGCTTAGCAGCTGTACTCCTGATTTGTTAAGGCAAAATCCATCTGCCTTAAAGAGGTGCCTGCGTTCCCAAAAGATGTTGAAATTGTCAATAAAGTTTATTGATTGAGTAGCACATGTATCTTTGAGCCATCTGTTTAGCATCATCAGCCTGCTGAATCGCTCATCTCCTCGCCGAACTGTTGGTAGAGGTCCACTGAAAAACACCTCAGTATTTAGGCATTGGACTCTCTTCATCAGATCAACAAAGTCCCGTTTTAATACCTCCGACTGTTGCTTCACAACATCGAGGGCTCCTGTGTGTATGATGAGTGATTTAACTGTTGGATGATCAGTAGCAATCTTCAGGATCTTCTTTGAAATATCAGACACCATATCTTTGGTAAAACAGAGTACTTTGGTGTTTTTCTTGCTGCAAAAGCGTTTTATCTCACCCACAGCTCCGTCACCCACTATCAGAGTTTCAGGCCCAGTCGTTAGCTCTTTCTGTGGCCTTTTAGCATATGATTTAGCTTCATACCTTTCTCTTGCGCTGGAAGATGAGCTTTCTTTTGGGGAGTCAGGATTTTGGGAAAGTGGAGCAAATCTGTTCTCTAGTAGAATCCCTGTGTCTTGGGGTGATTTGCTCTTTGTTTTTGTTGTACTTCCAGTCCATGGTTGTTTTCTCCTTGGTAGCGGGGTTGAAGATGCATTCCTGTTTGATGGCAGTGCAGGCCACTCAGTGTCATCATAAGTCTCCGGGTGCTGGGTTCTGCCTGTTAACCGTCTTCCCATATCTGAGGGAGGCAATTTGTGATGCCTGGGCTTTGCACCAAGAAAGTTCCAGAAAGGAGTTGTTGATTTAGTGCCATTTACACCTGGCTCCTGCTGCGTCTTTGTGGTGCTAATTAGCTTTCTGTTAGCCTGCTTTTTCTCACTATTTTGGGGCAGTGGCAGAGTGGTTTCATTCCCACATTGTCCATTTACCTCCACGTTCACTTCGAGCCGATGAATTTTAGTTTCCAGTACTGCTATCTTCTGGAGCAGTTTGTGGTAATCATCCGTGGAAAAGGGAGGCATCTTGCTGCTAATTAGCTTTTGTTAGCTGAGCTCCTCAGTCCCAGTCACGATAGTGCAGGCTTGTGCTGCTGATAGGCCACGCTCACAAAATTATACCTTGACACTGGCTTCTGTTCCCAGCCACCGCATCCGACACTTGGTTTAGAGGATATGTCTCTATGGACACGACAGATATGTAAACAGCCAAGTGGAAACCATTGCGGCAACTAACCGAAGCCAAAAACGAAGTGCCTACAAACTTCGTGAGAACTGAGGCGGTATGATGCAATGATAAATGTTTTGATTTTTCATTCTCTTAGTCCAAGTTTCAGTTACTATTTTAGCATAACATATCTTGAACTCTTGTGCACTTTCTCTGAACTTACCATTAATGAATGTAGCCACAAAATAACCAACAACAAAAACATTATATTATTATTGGGAATGGTTTGCGTTCAACTGTACCTAACACTTGTCAGATTACCACCGTGGTATTTTACCTGAATGGTGAATCATGAAGAATTTAGTTCCAAATGTGGGCATTGTCCTTGTTATTACAAAATTACATTTTGAGTGCACAATGTGAAACATTATAAATACTATTTAACCTGATCAAGGTTAATGTTCCAAACAGAAATGTTGTTAATTAACTGACCGCAAGTGGAAGTTTATTGAAACTGTATTTAAAACATAAGTATGTCTTTAATAAAGAGAACTTGGCTTTGTGGTGAGAACTGTTCAGTCTCTGTGCTTCAAAGGAGCCGTGCTGTGTGTGCAAGGCTGCAGGAAGATGGAAAAAGCAAATGAGGGGGAGGAGACATGCCAGTGACATTTCCAAGGATCTGTCTGAGGTCACTAATATCGTTTTTCTTGCTCCTTAAAGACAGAGAGTCAGAGTCAGAGTTAGACAGTACTGCACTGGAACAGTGTACTATATTTGGAGATTTTACATCTGGACTTACATCTAAAGGAGAAATGACTCTTCTGCCTACAAGGTATGCATGATGCAAAGTAGTATGCATTTAGTTGGTTTGCATTTTACCTTTTTCTTTGTTTTATTATTATTATTATTATTATTATTATTAATTATTATATTATATCTGTTGTGGAGAAATTGCTGAAGTCAATGGTCAATGGTGAGGTCAGGAAGGAAGAAAGTGTTCAGGAGCCTCTGATGTCTTATGCTGTATATTTATTGACTCTTGGCCAAGGAGAATTAGAGACACTCTCAAAGTTCATCAGAAGTGCCTGAGTCGGTCTCACATTCTGCCCAACTAATCCTGGTGGATCGACTTTAAACCCCAAGATAACACCACAAATACTATACGCCCAGAATTAGTCAAAGAGAATGTTTTTATTCATGCAGGTGTTATTGTCAGCATATTCTAGTCTGGAGACACAGATGTCTATTTACGCAGATTGGACCGCCAACGGCAAGATATCTATTATGTCTAAGAAGGCAGCAATAGGTCTCTTCGACCCTGGCCACCACAGTGTTGAGATAGACTGGCATCTGCTGTTCTCAACCAAAGCCAAACAATTAGTACTGCAGAGGACCGCAACACTATCTATTCATTATCATTAACAAAAGCTCATTAACGACAGAAAACCAACAGAAACAGGTTTCCTTTTGACATGATACAGGCACAGCTGGTTCAAATTACACCAAATATTTTTGTTGTTCCAACATGTTAAAATAATTACGGCATCTGGCTTTTCTCATTAGAAATGAATGTGAGCCAGAAATTTTGGTACTTGTGTCAACATGTTTAGTGCTGGATGGTGATTGCTTTTTAGACGGATATTAAGAACAGTATGGCAAGTATTTAAAACTGCACTGGGTGTATGGGCTTAAATGTGCCACCAGAAACTGAATTTGAATCTGTAAAGCAGCAGTAGCTGCCGTGGCAGGTCAGTGGCAGCTGCGCCACACAGCAGCAACGGTTGAGAGATAAATTAAGAAAACCTTGCAAATTAATGCAGAAATCACATAATGGAAATGAAAACCTTGCAAATTAATGCAGAAATCACATAATGGAAATGCCAGCAAGTCTTATACAACTCTGACGACTGTTTTGTAAAATAAAAGTAAATGCCCATAACAGCAGCAATTGCCGTGGTAGGGCAGTAGTAATTGCAATGGCACATATTTGAGCCCATATGGTTATTTGTACTACACTGAGACATAGATAGAGAATCAGAGAAAGAATTTAACACTATACTGGCTGGAAATGTGGTTGAGGAACAAGAAAGTTTAAGCAAGTTTAAGTGGTTAATTATAATACAGAATAAAAAGTTGCACTTGAACCACAGCAAATACATACAATTGGGAAAAAGGCTGCTGTGTTATTGGTAGTCAAATCAGCTATTTTAATATTATGTCTTTGGCACTTTTAGTATCAGAGTTTCAGGTGTACTACACAAGGAGAAATTGCTATAACTTTGTGTTTTGCTAATGCATTTAGTGTTAGCCAGAGTCCATTGTTTCATAGTGTTCCCTGTTATGAGCTTAACACATTTTTAAAGAAAAATTTCCCCCAGTTATTTATTTTAATGTTTGGTCTGTTGTTTGCCTTCCTTTTTTTTTTCTGTAGCATCCCTGCTAACTTCAGTGAGGCTATATATGGAGCCCAAAACAACACAACAATAACTAATTGTTCTCCAGGACAAGAACCAGGATGGATCGCCACTGTCGTGCCGGTTTATATCCTGGTCATCTCTGTGCTGGGGATTGTGTTTAATGTGTTTGTTATGCTGGTTTTCTGCCTCCATAAGAAGCCCTGCACTGTGGCTGAGATCTACTTGAGTAACCTGGCTGCTACTGACCTTATGCTCATGACTTGTTTGCCCTTCTGGGCTGTCAACGTATCCAGGAACTATAGATGGACTTTTGGTCCCTTCATGTGCAAATTCGTCAACACGGGCATTAATATGAATGTCTATTGTAGCATCTACTTCCTCGTTCTGATTAGCATAGATCGCTATTTGGCACTGGTGCATACAATGTCCCTTAACATAATGCGTACCCGAAAATGTGCTAAACTGGGCTGTCTGCTGGTGTGGGGTTTGGGCTTACTCCTGAGTGCCCCCACAATACACTACAGGGTACTAAAATATGAGAATAATTGTACTACATGCATTCTTAACTATGAAGGTAATACACAGTTGGTGTTTGAGGCACTACTGATTACATTCAGCTTTATCATACCTATTTCTATTATTTCCTACTGCACTGTCAGGATTATTAACTCTTTGAGAAATCGGTTTCTGGAGCAGTCAAACAGCCAGACAACAGACCACAAGGCCACCAATCTGATGTTGGCAGTCCTTCTGGCTTTTCTGATCTGCTGGTTGCCATTCCACCTGTATAAGACGGCAGGAATGCTCTGGAGAGCTGGGATCCTGTCATTGAACATCCAAAGCTTTAGCATCTGCTCCCACATTGTCATGTACTTAGCCTTCTTCAACAGTGTTCTCAACCCCATCCTCTACGTCATTGTAGGAAAGAACTTCCAGAAGAAAGTTAAGGAAGTCTTCAAGCAGCAAAGACGTAAAATGACTTTAAACATGACCTCCGTACGCTCAAGCCTGACGAGAAGCACAAAAACGAACGGCCGATTGCCCAGATCAGATCTTCAGCATGACTGTAGGTAGTGACAGTGGCTAATGATACAACGGCTATAGCACTGGTATGGACATATTTAGATGGCAAATGGATTTGACATCTTGTTGACATTCTCTGCTCATATATTCAGATATGAGGCTCAAATTACTGCATCTGGCCTCTCTTACCTCTATTTGACACAATAATAACACTGCTACATAATTTAAAAGCACTAACAGCTTGTGTATTATCCTGCTGAACTAATGACACAATTAAGGAAGTAATGTACAAGAAGAGATGGAAATGTGTGATGACAGGAAAGTGTTTCTGTGTAACCGCAAATATTTACTAAGATGTTCGTGCTTTGTGTGCATGTCTATGGTGTCTGATTTCATGTGTGTTTTCATATGGTGTTACTCTGACCGTCTTGTTATATCTTGATGCTAAACAAATACAAACCAACAATTTACACTCCTACATTTGCAGGCTTGTATAACTAGCTTTTCCTGCTCTCAAGCTGCTTGTGGTCTGTCACAGCTATGTCCACATTCAGGCAGGCTAAAAATGCAGGCAAATTATTAGCTACTATGTATCTGTAGATGTATGTGGGATCTGGTGGGGGGTTCTGTTTCATTGTCTTGAAGTTTTTGGTTGTTGTTTTTTTGTTCTTTTTTCATACATTGACATGTTTATGCTCATATTTGTACATTTTGGATTATAATGTACAGCACACTGAGTTGATGTAATGACATATGCTCTATAAATAGAATTGCCATCACCATCCTGTTGACATGTTGTACCACATAGGGAGCAACTTTAGGATACGAGACTCAAAGTCTCGGATGTGCCATTCAGTTACTTAGGACCTAACTGGACTCAAAGTCATCAGAAATGCTTTCAGACTTAACACAATAATTACACTGCTACATATTTAGACAGCACTATGAGATTGTGTTTTATGAACACAAAGATGATGGAAGTTCAAGAGATGGAAACAGACTCAGATATGAGGCTCAAATTACTGCACTGCATTACTTTTTTTTATCTAAATATCTCTTCCAAGCGTTTAGGAGAAACTACTATGGTGAAATCTAAAGTCTATGTAAGAGGATCTGCTCTCTGTAGATAAAGGGCTTATTCTATGGTAAAGAAAACAGCATAATCCTTCATTTTTGGTGATTATACACACTGAAAACATACAAATGAATATATATTGAATTGTGCTGTGTGTGTGTCTGATGCTAAACAAATGTCAGCCTATCTATTAAGTTACTATCACACTGCATATGTGCATGCCTATAGATTTTGTTGCTTTTCTCACTATATTTATGATTCAAAGTCACACTAGACTGAAGAATAGTGACTTACACAGTCATGCCGGTGTCTCTTTACAGTGTGAACATGTCACTGTTGCTGAGACAACCTCTGCATATCAACTGTGAAACTTTAATGGAATGGCATAAATGGAAAAGTCTTTTTCTGACCTACAAATAAACTTACAGCTGTGTGACTTCATGATGTGTGGCTGAGGATCTTTCTTGCCTTTTTTCTTTTTAACGGTATTTTATTGAGGCTACAACAACAATAAATAATGTATGTAAAGGAGAACAAAAGCTATTTAAAATTTTATACAAAAAAAATGAATGCAGAAAAGTATGTTATACAATAAAGTATAAAATAAAGATGATAAGAAAGAAAATAAAAAATAAAATACAATACATTAAATAAATTGAAAATCAAATAACTAAAAGCAGTAGTAGTGATGATTTTCAAAATATTGCAATGTTCTCATCTTTTAAAATTTCTAGGAAAGGTTTCCAATAACCTGTTAAGTGCATGTTTTCGGACTGTAGGAGGAAGCCGAGTACCCGGAGAGAACCCATGCAGACACGGGGAAAACATGCAAACTGTACACAGGTTCAGCTTCTTGCTGTGAGGCGTCAGTGCTAACCACTGCACCAGCATGCTGCCCAAAAATAATGAATAATTTTAAATTAATGAAATGATTAATGATTATTAAAATTTTTTCCCTCTAAGACTGACATATATTGATATGTCAGTTTTTCATCACATGCAAGGGACATTCTTACCCCCATCCGGAAATGGCCTGCAAGGGGGTTCCATAATAATAAAAATAATAAATAATAAATAATAATAAATAATAATAATATAAAATAATAATAAAATGTGACCAAAACTGGTCTATAAACAGGGCTCAAAACCCTGTTTTATAAAATTGGCACAGTTAAAAAGTATAAATTTATCTATTGGCAGATTCAGTTTACCCATGTATGTGCCAGCAACTATCACTGGATTCAAAAGAATGATTCAGGCAAATTATGAAGTTATAAGGAATGTGAGTTTTTGGTGAACATTTCTTTGTGATGATCATCAGAGATAGAACAAAAATACGGTAACAACTTTTAAGGTGTGCTAATGTTGTTTTGTTTTTTAAAATAAATGTTCATGGTCCACAGAAAATGAAGCATACTGACTTTGGTAATACCTGACAGAAATAAGAACAACTGGACTAAATCTGCACTGCTGCCAAACAAGACATTTCCTGAACACTTGAGTGCTGGCTACTTGCGTGATCGTACAAGTTACTGCAGGACAACTTTGCATCATGCACATTTTTGTTTATGTTTCCTTTTTATTTAGCAACAAGTGAAATAGGGGTTTGTTGACATTCACTTTGGTGAAAATACAGAAAGTCTTTTTCTTGTCTTTTTTTTCCCTTAAAAACAAGAAAACCAGGTAATTACTTTGGTAACAGCCAAAAGTCTGTTTTTAATTAAACATGTATCTGATCCTCCAACCAACGCTGATGATGACCATTAAAGTAAAGTTAATCTGTTAAGCAGAGTGATACATACAAAGTTAAAATTCCTAGTGCTTTTATCAGCACTCATGGAATACCTCTTGTCTAATCAAATTACATGGTTGTAACTAACTGTTGTATAATCTGATTTATAAAACAGTACACACACGTCCAACACCAGTTTTCCTTAATTCCCTTTTTTATTTGCTCTAGGGTTGGACCCTCTCAAAATAAATACTGGCACACAGACAACAGTGTGAGTATTCCTTCTTCCTTACTCTATTCAGTCATGACAAAAGTATGTCATGCCTTCACTTGCACACATCAAAAGCCATATATCAACAACATCCAAAAAATGGCCCCAACTTGTCTGCGTCAGACCTTGAATGACGACAGCCAGAGCAACAGATTTTGAGCCGTTTTTTGTACTAGGCTATAAACATAGTAATTTTTATACTTTCTTTTCCCAGCCACCGCATCTGACACTTAGAAGAAGATATACTTTTATTAATCCCACACTCTTTACATGCATTTTAACTCAGATACACACACATGCAGTACAAGGCATAGACATGCAATTTTGGGGAGAGATGGTGGAGTGATGGGCGGCGGGACCATGCAGGACTTGAAGCGGCTACCTTCCGGTTCCCAAACCAAGTCCCAATGGATTGAGCTACTTGGGTTACAGGGTATGACTCTAGGGACACAACAGATATATAGACAGCAACAAACCGAAGCCAAAAATCAACTTCCTGCAAACTTCGTTAGAACTGAGGCGGTATTATGCAATGATAAATGTATTGATTTTTCATTCTCTTAGTCCAAGCTTCAGTAAATATTTTAGCATAACATATCTAGACCAACAACAAAAACATTATATAATTATTGGGAATATGTCAATACATAACATAATTTTAATAACATTTGTTAACATCCTATAAACTAAGCATTACATTCTACAAATGATTTAAAAAGCTATATCACATGTAGCTTACAAAATGCCATGTCAATGTATATTAGAAGTTGTTTAAGTTAGCATATAGTGTACAGTAATAAAAAATTCCACAGTCAGGACGTCTGTGTGAATCTGCACTTGTGTTACAAACACAAACCAGACTAGGTATGGGTGAAATCAGTTGCATGACGTGATGTCAATTCTAATAGTTGCTAGTTCAGCAAAACTAAATACAACCAAATCCAGTCATCTTCTGTGGCTAATAGATATATTGGCAAGAGGCTAATAAACAGCCTATAGCTGCTGTCACTCACAGATATCTGCACACCTTTATCTTTTTGCCCCTCTTCTCCTCTTCTTCTTTTCTTGGTTTTCTAAACTGGGCACCTGATGGCTTCTTTGGTTTTTTACTTTGGTCCATGATGAAGACTCGACATCATTAACCACTATACCTTTGCCAACACTGTCAGTTCGCCCGTCAATCACGTGAGATCACGTAGATTTTTTTTTTTTTTTCATTTTTCACATAACCCAATTAATTACATGTAGGTATATAGGTCTATGTTAATTCTAGGAATGAAATACAATTTATTTGGTGTTGTGTGGCCTGGGATCAGTCTATCCCTCGCCCCCCTCTCCCTTGCCAACCTCTGCAGTCGCAAGTTGAACCCTCACCGTGGCTCTTCTGACACACACAACCTGTATGACTCTCAGCAGTAAGTTGCGTTGAGAACTGTTGTGGTGAGAACTGTTCAGTCTCTGTGCTTCAAAGGAGCCGTGCTGTGTGTGCAATGCTGCAGGAAGATGGAAAAGGCAAATCAGGGGGAGGAGACATGCCAGTGGTATTTCCAAGGATCTGTCTGAGGTCACTAATATCGTTTTTCTTGCTCCTTAAAGACAGAGAGTCAGCGTCAGAGTTAGACAGTACTGCACTGGAACAGTGTACTGTCTCTGGAGATTTTACATCTGGACTTATATTTAAAGGAGAAATGACTCTTCCACCTACAAGGTATGCATGATGCAAATGTAGTATGCATTTAGTTGGTTTGCATTTTACCTTTTTCTTTGTTTTTATTATTATTCTATCTATTCACTATCATTAACAAAGCTCATCAACGACAGAAAACCAACAGAAAAGGGTTTCATTTTGACTTGATACAGGCACAACTGGTTTAAAATACACCAAATATTTTTGTTGTTCCAACGTCTAAACAGCATCTAGGTTTTGCCATTAGGAATGAATGTGAGCCAGAAATATCGGCACCATTTGACTCAACATGTTTAGTGCTGGATGGTGATTGCTTTTTAGACTGTTGTTGACATGTAACAAACGTCTTCAGCTGGATTGAACGCAGCAAGATAACAGTTCAGTATCAGTGCCGTGAGCCTCGTGGCCAGCAGCATGTTCTCTAACTTATTGTCAAAGAAGCTGCCACTTACTTACTGTTATTTATCAGAATCAGAATCATTATATGAAGGACTTGTATGTCAGTCAATAATACAATGACATACTTTGTTGTTTTATACTTTTTGTGCACTTTTGGTCAAATCAATCAAACAGTTGTTGAGTTGCTTTGATTTCATGTTCAGGTTAGGGTTAAGCCCAGGTTTGAATCCAGTGTGGACCCTTTGCTGCATGTCAATCCCCTTTTTCTTTGCCCTGCCGTGCTAAGAAAGCATAACTCCACAATGGGTATCTGAAATGGTGTCGTCTGAAATCAGCATTTAACATCCATTAAGATAGAAGAAAAAGTCCTGAAAATTGCAACAAAACAGCCCATTAATTGGCACTGTTAGATATTTACAGTGTTACATCATGGATATTCCTGTCCAGACCACAACAGTCATGTCACTTAGCTATTTAATTTGAAGAGCAAACCCAGTCGTGAACCAGATAAGATCACTATAAAACTGATTCATGTTGAGGCTACTGTTTATTTTCCCACCATCTTTTTATCCAAAATCAACTCAATCTCTTACAACTGCACTAAACTGGTGAAACCCAGTGTTAACTGTTAACTTTAGTGTCAGCCAGAGTCCATTGTTTCATAGTGTTCCCTGTTATGAGCTTAACACATTTTTAAAGAAAACTTTTCCCTCAGTTATTTATTTTAATGTTTTGTCTGTTGTTTGCCTTCCTTTTTTTTCTGTAGCATCCCTGCTAACTTCAGTGAGGCTATACATGGAGCCCAAAACAACACAACTAATTGTTCTCCAGGACCGGAATCAGGATGGATCGTCACTGTCGTGCCAGTTTATATCCTGGTCATCTCTGTGCTGGGGATTGTGTTTAATGTGTTTGTTATGCTGGTTTTCTGCCTCCATAAGAAGCCCTGCACCAAGGCTGAGATCTACTTGAGCAACCTGGCTGCTACTGACCTTATGCTCATGACTTGTTTGCCCTTCTGGGCTGTCAACGTATCCAGGAACTATAGATGGACTTTTGGTCTGTTCATGTGCAAATTCGTCAACACGGGCATTCATATGAATGTCTATTGTAGCATCTACTTCCTCGTTCTGATTAGCATAGATCGCTATTTGGCACTGGTGCATACAATGTCCCTTAACAGAATGCGTACCCGAAAATGTGCTAAACTGGGCTGTCTGCTGGTGTGGGGTTTGGGCTTACTCCTGAGTGCCCCCACAATACACTACAGGAGACTAAAATATGAGAATGAATGTACTTCATGCATTCTTAAATATGAAAGTGAACATACACAGTTAGTGTTTGAGGCACTGCTGATTACATTCAGCTTTATCTTACCTATTTCTATTATTTCCTACTGCACTGTCAGGATTATTAACTCTTTGAGAAATCGGTTTCTGGAGCAGTCAAACAGCCAGACAACAGACCACAAGGCCACCAATCTGATGTTGGCAGTCCTTCTGGCTTTTCTGATCTGCTGGTTGCCATTCCACCTGCTTAGGATGGCAGGAATGCTCTGGAGAGCTGGGATCCTGTCATTGAACATCCAAAGCTTTAGCATCTGCTCCCACATTTTCATGTACTTAGCCTTCTTCAACAGTGTTCTCAACCCCATCCTCTACGTCATTGTAGGAAAGAACTTCCAGAACAAAGCTAAGGAAGTCTTCAAGCAGCAAAGACGTAAAATGACTTTAAACATGACCTCCGTACACTCAAGCCTGACGAGAAGCACAAAAACGGATGACGAATGCTGATCTACAGGATTATGAGTGTCTAGGGTATCTTTCATGGACTGTGTGACCCAGAGTGGAAAAGGAAAACAAGACATGATCACAGGTGACAATATATGGCCACATATCAGCATTCTGTTGTGTTTATTAACATCAACACATGAAAGAAAAAGATCAGCATCTTGTTGACATTCTCTACTCATATACTCAGATATAAGGGCTCAAATTACTGCACTGCATTACTTTTTTCATCTAAATATCTCTTCCAAGCGTGTAGGAGAAACTACTATGGTGAAATCTAGAGTCTATGTAAGATGACCTGCTCTCTGTAGATAAAGGGCTTGGTGATTATACACACTGAAAACATACAAATGAATATATATATATTGAATTTCTACCCATATATCCTCCTAAATATTATACAGTATATCTTTCAGTATGACACTTTCATGGTAATATGTTCATGCTCGTCTGTGTGCCTGTGACTATGTGTCTGATGCTAAACAAATGTCAGCCTATCTATTACGTTACTATCACACTGCATATTTGCATGCCTGTAGATTTTGTTGCTTTTCTCACTATATTTATGATTTAAAGTCACACTAGACTGAAGAATAGTGACTTACACAGTCATGCCGGTATCTCTTTACAGTGTGAACATGTCACTGTTGCTGAGACAACCTCTGCATATCAACTGTAAAACTTTAATGGAGTGGCATAAATGGAAAAGTCTTTTTCTGACCTACAAATAAACGTACAGCTGTGTGACTTCATGATGTGTGGCTGAGGATCTTTCTTGCCTTTTTTCTTTTTAACAGTATTTTATTGAGGCTACAACAACAATAAATAATGTATGTAATACAATAAAGTATAAAATAAAGAGGATAAGAACGAAAATAAAATAGGCTGGAGCCTATCCCAGCTGACATTGGGCGAGAGGCAGGGTACACCCTGGGCAAGTCGCCAGTTCATCACAGGGCACATAGAGACAAACAACCATTCACACTCACATTCACACCTACAGCCAATTTAGAGTTACCAATTACCTGTTAAGTGCATGTTTTTGGACTGTAGGAGGAAGCCGGAGTAGCCAGAGAGAACCCACGCAGACGCGGGGAAAACATGCAAACTGCACACAGGTTCAGCTTTTTGCTGTGAGGCGACAGTGCTAACCACTGCAGCAGCGTGCTGCCCCAAAATTATCAATTAATTCATTATAAAATAATAAAATTATTTTCCCTGACATATATTGATATGTCAGTCTTTCATCACTTGCAGGGTACTGACCACTCTTTCAATAAAGTTAAATAAATTGAGAGTTCCTTCTCATTCAGGACACACTGCTTTATGTCAGTACTATGGACAGCAGAGCACACACACTCACTCATTTAGTCTCATCATCAGCACAAAACAAAATATGATTGATAATGATCTGCTAAATATATGATTATATCAACGTAGGCGCCAATTTTGGCAATTGTGTATTTTCTTCAGCATGATCTGGCAACAGCAGTCAATATGGCCCCACTTTATTTTAAAATAAAAGTGACCTGAAATGTAAGCACTTATCCCTCACTGCAAGGGAGTGAGAATCCCAAGCAGTCAAATGTATTGTTTATATCACTGTCTGTCATAGACTGTCATCTCTGGACATAGACTGGACTACAGGACTATCCCCTGCAAAATACAAAGGATCAAATAATATACAGAAGAATTGTCCTAATGACAGATACTATCATATATTTGATTATTAATACTGACACAATAAAGCACAGCATTTTCCACTGATTACATGAACATGTAGATCTCATCAGCCCTACAAACTTCCAGATACTCTTTAGTCTTTGGGTTGATCCTGTATCAAATTTCAACACTGAAGAAAAAAAACTCACAACTTACTGCCTGTGTCTGTGTGTAAAGTTTGAGTTGGCCTTGTAGAGGACTGTGGGTGGTCTCCTTGTTGCTGTGATCACGTACAACAGATTTTATGTTGGCTCAGGCCTCCTTTGCTGCATATTTGTTGATCTCTATGTGGCTATGTTTGGTCTTTGGATTTTAACATCCTCATTACTTTGCTTGACCACACAGGGGCGCTACACGCTTTGTCCTCAAGATAATGCTTGAGGAGCAACTACCCATGACAAGTTGTACTGCTGTTGTATTTCATTCTTCTAACGTACAGGGTGGTCTTTGTGCCCTAAGCCTCCAGTTTCCTGCCAACATATTCTCTGTTTGTCTGATTTTTAATTAATCTATAACTTATGTTGAATTGTGTTGAAATATTACTTGTTTTAACTGATTTCTACATTGATTATTTAAGTTCAACAAAAGAAATTTAAAATAGCCTCCTCTGGTTTGTTTTATCTGGTGCATTATTGCTTTAAGTATAGTTTCACATTTTTCCAAGTCCATTTTAATGCAATACTACATTCCCAAATGTGCTTTAAAGGGGTTATTGGTCTTTTTAGCTCAATATTTCCTCTTGCTTCCATAGATAGTTTTAGTTTACAGTAGAAAGAGTCACAGTAGGAAGATAGTAACACAAAGAGGAACTTTAGCACTGAAAAGACTCCAAGCTATCTTGCCTCCATTTAACATTAGAAACTGAAAGTGATTTTACATTTGATGAATCACTCAATTATCAAATATTTCTTTACAGATGGCTTTAGGACTGTTGACAGTAACATTGGTAACACAATGGTTCTGTTGTTTTCAAGTGACCCAACATGACAGGATGCTGAAACTATCCGAAAGATTTTGTAAAGTAATGTAATATGTGAAGAGTTACGTGTCCTTGTACATTTTTACTAAGGAACCAATATAAATGAAATTAAAATAGTTATAATACCACTTCCTCAAAGCCAGTTAGGACAAGCTCCAGGCCCCCACGACCCTGTATGTATGTATGGATGGATGCCATTTACCCGACCACATGTGTAAACAACATACAAACAATACCACACATGGTATATAATGCTAAAACTACAACAAGAAAATAAACTTGCATTATATTATACCATGTGTGGTATCAAGCTTTAAAAATAGGTGGGCTGGAATTATAAATCTAACAGCATGGTTTATAAACTGTGCGCACATGTCTGTACACAGAGAGTACAGTACATTTTCTTTTTCTCTCAGCTGACGGTGTTGCATAATAATGATAAAAGCCGAGAGGATTCCATAATAATAATAATATGAACAAAACTGGTCTATAATCAGGGCTTTAAATGTATGTACCGGCAACTATCACTGGATTCAAAAGAATGACTCTCAGGCAAGTTATGAAGTTTTTGTACTGGGCTATAAACATGCAAGCAATTTTTATACTTTACCATTGGCTTCTTTTCCAAGCCACCGCGTCTGACACTTGGGTTAGAGGATATACCTCTATAGACACAACAGATATGTAAACAGCCAACACAAGCCAACTTCTCCCAAACTGATTGATTTTTCATTCTCTTAGTCCAAGCTTCAATACATATTTTAGCATAACATATCTTGAAGTCTTGTGCACTTTCTCTCCACTGCCTGAGCTTATCATTAATAAATGTAACCACAGAATAACCAACAACAAAAACATTATATAATTATTGGGAATGGTTTGCGTTCAACTGCACCTAACACTTGTCAGATTACCACCATGTTGTTTTACCTGAATGGTGAATCATAAAGAGTTTAGTTTCAAAATGTGGGCATTGTCCTTGTGAACACTTAATTACATTTTCAGTGCACAATGTGAAACATTATAAATACTATTTAACCTGATCAAGGTTAATGTTCCAAACAGAAACATTGTTAATTAACTGACCGCAAGTAGAGGTTTATTAATTAATTATGTATGTATGTATTAAGTATGTCTTTAAAGAGAACTTGACTTTGTGGTGAGAACTGTTTAGTCTGTGCTTCAAATGAGCCGTGTTGTGTGTGTGTAATGCTGAAGGAAGATGACAAAACAAAAAAAATTAGGGGAGGAGACATGCCAACAACATTTCCAAGAATCTGTCTGAGGTCACTAATATCGTTTACCTTGTTCCTTAAAGACAGAGAGTCAGAGTCAGAGTTAGACAGTACTGCACTGGAACAGTGTACTGTCTCTGGAGATTTTACATCTGGACTTACATCTAAAGGAGAAATGACTCTTCCGCCTACAAGGTATGCATGATGCAAATGTAGTATGCATTTAGTTGGTTTGCATTTTACCTTTTTCTTTGTTTTATTATTATTCTATCTATTCACTATCATTAACAAAGCTCATCAACGACAGAAAACCAACAGAAAAGGGTTTCATTTTGATTTGATACAGGCACAACTGGTTTAAAATACACCAAATATTTTTGTTGTTCCAACATGTCAAAATCTAAATGGCATTCGGCTTTTGCCATTAGGAATGAATGTGAGCCAGAAATATCGGCACTATTTGTCTCAACATGTTTAGTGCTGGATGATGGTTATATGAAGGACTTGTATGTCAGTCAATAATTTGATATCATACTTTGTTGTTTTATACTTTTTGTGCACTTTTGGTCAAATCAATCAAACAGTTGTTGGGTTGCTTTGATTACATGTTCAGGTTAGGGTTAAGCCCAGGTTTGAATCCAGTGTGGACCCTCTGCTGCATGTCAATCCCCCTTTTTCTTTGCCCTGCCGTGCCACGAAAGCATAACTCCACAATGGGTATCTGAAATGGTGTCGTCTGAAATCAGCATTTAACATCCATTAACATAGAACAAGAAGTTAAAGTCCTGAAAATTGAAACAAAACAGCCCATTAATTGGCACTGTTAGATATTTACAGTGTCACATCATGGATATTCCTGTCCAGACCACAACAGTCATGTCACTTAGCTATTTAATTCGAAGAGCAAACCCAGTCGTGAACCAGATAAGATCACTATAAAACTGATTCATGTTGAGCCTACTGTTTATTTTCCCACCATCTTTTTATCCAAAATCAACTCAATCTCTTACAACTGCATTAAACTGGTGAAACCCAGTGTTAACTGTTAACTTAAGTGTTAGCCAGAATCCATTGTTTAACCTTTGAAAAGAAAACTTTTCCCTCAGTTATTTATTTTAATGTTTTGTCTGTTGTTTGCCTTCCTTTTTTTTCTGTAGCATCCCCACTAACTTCAGTGAGGCTATATTTGGAGCCCAAAACAACACAACAATAACTAATTGTTCTCCAGGACAAGAACCAGGATGGATCGCCACTGTCGTGCCGGTTTATATCCTGGTCATCTCTGTGCTGGGGATTGTGTTTAATGTGTTTGTTATGCTGGTTTTCTGCCTCCATAAGAAGCCCTGCACCAAGGCTGAGATCTACTTGAGCAACCTGGCTGCTACTGACCTTATGCTCATGACTTGTTTGCCCTTCTGGGCTGTCAACGTATCCAGGAACTATAGATGGACTTTTGGTCTGTTCATGTGCAAATTCGTCAACACGGGCATTCATATGAATGTCTATTGTAGCATCTACTTCCTCGTTCTGATTAGCATAGATCGCTATTTGGCACTGGTGCATACAATGTCCCTTAACAGAATGCGTAGCCGAAAATGTGCTAAACTGGGCTGTCTGCTGGTGTGGGGTTTGGGCTTACTCCTGAGTGCCCCCACAATACACTACAGGGTACTAAAATATGAGAATGAATGTACTTCATGCATTCTTAAATATGAAAGTGAACATACACAGTTAGTGTTTGAGGCACTGCTGATTACATTCAGCTTTATCATACCTATTTCTATTATTTCCTACTGCACTGTCAGGATTATTAACTCTTTGAGAAATCGGTTTCTGGAGCAGTCAAACAGCCAGACAACAGACCACAAGGCCACCAATCTGATGTTGGCAGTCCTTCTGGCTTTTCTGATCTGCTGGTTGCCATTCCACCTGCTTAGGATGGCAGGAATGCTCTGGAGAGCTGGGATCCTGTCATTGAACATCCAAAGCTTTAGCATCTGCTCCCACATTTTCATGTACTTAGCCTTCTTCAACAGTGTTCTCAACCCCATCCTCTACGTCATTGTAGGAAAGAACTTCCAGAAGAAAGTTAAGGAACTCTTCAAGCAGCAAAGACGTAAAATGACTTTAAACATGACCTCCGTACGCTCAAGCCTGATGAGAAGCACAAAAATGAACGGCCGATTGCCCAGATCAGATCTTCAGCATGACTGTAGCTAGTGACAGTGGCTAATGATACAACGGCTATAGCACTGGTATGGACATATTTAGATGGCAAATGGATTTGACATCTTGTTGACATTCTCTGCTCATATATTCAGATATGAGGCTCAAATTACTGCATCTGGCCTCTCTTACCTCTATTTGACACAATAATAACACTGCTACATAATTTAAAAGCACTAACAGCTTGTGTATTATCCTGCTGAACTAATGACACAATTAAGGAAGTAATGTACAAGAAGAGATGGAAATGTGTGATGACAGGAAAGTGTTTCTGTGTAACTGCAAATATTTACTAAGATGTTCGTGCTTTGTGTGCATGTCTATGGTGTCTGGTTTGATGTGTGTTTTCATATGGTGTTACTCTGACCGTCTTGTTATATCTTGATGCTAAACAAATACAAACCAACAATTTACACTCCTACATTTGCAGGCTTGTATAACTAGCTTTTCCTGCTCTCAAGCTGCTTGTGGTCTGTCACAGCTATGTCCACATTCAGGCAGGCTAAAAATGCAGGCAAATTATTAGCTACTATGTATCTGTGGGTGTATGTGGGATCTGGTGGGGGGTTCTGTTTCATTGTCTTGAAGTTTTTGGTTGTTGTTTTTTTGTTCTTTTTTTCATACATTGACATGTTTATGCTCATATTTGTACATTTTGGATTATAATGTACAGCACACTGCGTTGATGTAATGACATATGCTCTATAAATAGAATTGCCATCACCATCCTGTTGACATGTTGTACCACATAGGGAGCAACTTTATAGGATATGAGACTCAAAGTCCCGGATGTGCCATTCAATTACTTAGGACCTAACTGTTTAATCAGTTCATCAGAAATGCTTTCAGACTTAACACAATAATTACACTGCTACATATTTAGACAGCACTATGAGATTGTGTTTTATGAACACAAACTAAGATGATGGAAGTTCAAGAGATGGAAACAGACGTAAAAGTCTAGTGTAGAATTTTGTGGCAGTGAGCTTTTACTGATTTTTTTTCATCTAAATATCTCTTCCAAGCGTGTAGGAGAAACTACTATGGTGAAATCTAGAGTCTATGTAAGAGGACCTGCTCTCTGTAGATAAAGGGCTTGGTGATTATACACACTGAAAACATACAAATTAATATATATTGAATTTCTACCAATGTATCTTCCTAAATATTATACAGTATATCTTTCAGTATGACACTTTCATGGTAATATGTTCATGCTCGTCTGTGTGCCTGTGACTATGTGTCTGATGCTAAACAAATGTCAGCCTATCTATTAAGTTACTATCACACTGCATATTTGCATGCCTGTAGATTTTATTGCTTTCCCACTATATTTATGATTCAAAGTCACACTAGACTGAAGAATAGTGACTTACACAGTCATGCCGGTGTCTCTTTACAGTGTGAACATGTCACTGTTGCTGAGACAACCTCTGCATATCAACTGTGAAACTTTAATGGAGTGGCATAAATGGAAAAGTCTTTTTCTGACCTACAAATAAACGTACAGCTGTGTGACTTCATGATGTGTGGCTGAGGATCTTTCTTGCCTTTTGCAATAAAGTTTTTTTCTTGTTAACAGTATTTTATTGAGGCTACAACAACAATAAATAATGTATGTAAAGGAGAACAAAAGCCATGGAAAATCTTATACAAAAAAAATTAATGCAGAAAAGTGTTATACAATAAAAGTATTAAATAAAGATTATACAAATGGAAATAAAATATAATAAATTAAATAAATTGAAAATCAAATAACTAAAAGCAGCAATAGTGATGATTTTCAAAATATTGCAATGTTCTCATCTTTTAACATTTCTAGAAAAGCTTTTCAGATTTTAATAAAAATGAAACTACATACATAAATACATACAGTACATACATCATCTGTAAATGCTTATCCTCACTAGGGTCGTGGGGACTAGAGCCGATCCCAGCTGACACCGGGCCAGAGGCAGGGTACACCCTGGGCAAGTCGCCAGTTCATCACAGGGCACATAGAGACAAACAACCATTCACACTCACATTCACACCTATGATCAATTTAGAGTTACTAGTTAACCTGTTAAGTGCATGTTTTCGGACTGTAGGAGGAAGCCGGACTACCCGGAGAGAACCCACGCAGACGCGGGGAAAATATGCAAACTGCACACAGGTTCAGCTTCTTGCTGTGAGGTGACAGTGTATTCATGTCAGTCTTTCATCACTTGCAGGGGGAGATTCTTACCCACCATCCAGGAAATGGCCTGCATTATACTTTCCCAAAATGATTTTACTTCTGACCACTCTTTCAATAAAGTTAAATACATTTAGAGTTTCTTCTCATTCAGGACACACTGCTTTATGTCAGTACTATGGACACTCCTTCACTGCAGGGGAAAACTGACTAAGTGAGAATCCCAAGCAGTGGTGTGGTTACACGTGGTGTAACCACACCACGTGTAACCACACCAGCCCAGGACCTCCACATCCAGCATGTTCACCTCCAAGATCATCTGAGACCAGCCACTCGGACAGCTGCTGCAACAATCAGTTTGCATAACCAAAGAATTCTGCACAAACTGTCAGAAACCGTCTCAGGGAAGTTCATCTGCATGCTCGTCGTCCTCATCGGGGTCTCGATCTCGGGGTAACTGACTTGAGTGGGCAAATGCTCACATTCGATGGCGTCTGGCACGTTGGAGACGTGTTCTCTTCACGGATGAATCCCGGTTTTCACTGTTAAGGGCAGATAGCAGACAGTGTGTGTGGCGTCGTGTGGGTGACCAGTTTTCTGATGTCAATGTTGTGGATCAAGTGGCCCATGGTGACGGTGGGGTTATGGTATGGGCAGGCGTATATAATGGACGACGAACACAGGTGCATTTTATTGATGGCATTGTGAATGCACACAGATACCGTGACTGTCTTAATATCACTGGGGGAGCAGCATTTTCCTGATTACATGAACATGTAGATCTCATCAGCCCTACAAACTTTCAGATACTCTTTAATCTTTGGATTGATCCTGTGTCAAAATTCAACACTGAAGAAAAAAAAAAAAAAGCACTGGATGATATCTTCATTTTTAGCACAGCTGTCCCCAGGGACTGTTGACATTTCAACAGAACATCATCATCCCAGTGGATAAATTGTTTACCCCTGTAATAGCTCTCAGTAGAAAAAAAACACATATTCTAATTTTTACTGTGGAATTTCCAACTAAGGGCAAATGGCAGACAGCCTGTGTGGGTGACCAGTTTTCTGATGTCAATGTTGTGGATCGAGTGGCCCATGGTGACGGTGGGGTTATGGTATGGGCAGGCGTATATAATGGACGACGAACATAGGTGCATTTTATTGATGGCATTGTGAATGCACAGAGATACCGTGACGAGATCCTAAAGCCCATTGTAGTGCCATTCCTCCACGACCATCACCTCATGTTGCAGTATGATAATGCACGGCCCCATCTTGCAAGGATCTGTCCACAATTCCTGGAAGCTGAAAACATCCCAGTTTCTGCATGAACAGCATACTCACCGGACATGCCACCCACTGAGCATGTTTGAGATACTCTAGATCAATGTATATATAGAAGTGATAGTGATATCACAGACTTGTGAACAATATTTGAGAGAAATTGTTATTTTGTGTATATAGAAAATGTTTTAGATCTTTGAGTTCCGCTAATGAAAAATGGGAGCAAAAACAAAAGTGTTTTATATTTTTGTTCAGTGTATGTGACAATTTAACTTGAAGATAGGGACAGGGAGAAGGGAGGGGAGGGCAATACAGCACATGAAAGTGATGCCAGTTAAATGCTTGTCAGTATCAGTTCCTTACAGACAGTAAGTCAGAGTCAAAGAGTAGCAGAAGGCACTGGAACGGTGTACTGTATCTTGGACATGTTACACATGGACTTATATCTGAAGGAACAATGACTTTTCTGCCTACAAGGTATGCATGAGCTTTGTTTGGTTTGTATATTCCTTTTTTATTATTGAATAAAAACATACTTTAAAAAGGCTATCTCAAACAGAAAAGGGTTGAATGTAGGCATTATACAGACACAACCTGCTTAACTGAAACCAAATACTTTTGTTGTTCCAACATGTCTAAATCAACATTGCAGATCTCTCACTGTTATTTGTCTCAAAGTGTTTAGTGCAGGAAGATCTGTATAATATATAATATAGAGAATTGAAGAAAGAATTAGAACACTAATGTTTGCAAATGTTGGTAAATAAGTAAATATTAAGTAAGTTTAGGTGCTATATAGTAAAACACAAGAAAATGCTGTATTTGACAAATTCAGTGGAAAAAGGTGGAAAAATTATTTTGTGGTGTTACTAGTAGACAAAGAACAGCCTTTCCTGCAACTGCTTTTAATATTATGTCTTAAGTACCTTAAGTAATAAATACCAGAGCATTCAGTGTTATGCTCAACAGGAATTGCTCATTTTTTTGTTTACAAAAACATAACTCAGATAGTTTTCATGCCTCCCCAACTGAATTTATGTCTATAAATAAAATATAAATATAAATGTATAAGTGTCTTCTAAACCTAGGATTCGTTATGGTCACGTTTTGACTTGCAGAGTTTCATGAGAACTCAAGTCTTGTCTAAACCTGTCTAATTTAAGATAAAACAACCAGCAAACAACAGACATGCAAAACAAGTACTGAATGAGCTACCACAGTGGTGTACCAGCCACCATTTTACTGTACACTATCAATTTCCCTGTAAACTGCATTAAACTATTTCAAATCTTGTCTAAACCTGTCTAATTTAAGATTAGATTAGATTATACTTTACTTATCCTACAAACGGGGAAATCCACTTAGTACAGCAGCAGAAAAGTGTAATATATACTACAGAATTAGAGTAGAAAGGGCAAAGCACGACAAACAGACGGAAGTATCTTACAACCTACACAATAAACAAAAAAACAAACAACCAGCAAACAACAAGACATGCAAAACAAGTACTACCACAGTGGTGTACCAGCCAACATTTTACTGTAC
Organism: Larimichthys crocea; assembly: GCF_000972845.2. Classification (NCBI taxonomy): domain Eukaryota; kingdom Metazoa; phylum Chordata; class Actinopteri; family Sciaenidae; genus Larimichthys; species Larimichthys crocea. The sequence continues at coordinate 7,907,841 of NC_040034.1, read as the reverse complement.
CACCATCAATTTCCCTGGGAACTGCATTAAACTATTTCAGCATCACGCGTGACTCAGAATTCAATATTTCACAGCCTTAACTTAGTATTTCATCGTGTTTAGTGTTAATGTATGAATATGACAAAATGTTACCTTTAATTGTATTTTTAATGTTTTATCTTGTTTGCCTTCCTTTGTTTCTCCGTAGCATCCCCACTAACTTCAGTGAGGCTATACATGGAGCCCAAAACAACACAACAATAACTAATTGTTCTCCAGGACCGGAATCAGGATGGATCATCACCGCCGTGCCGGTTTATATCCTGGTCATCTCTGTGCTGGGGATTGTGTTTAATGTGTTTGTTATGCTGGTTTTCTGCCTCCCTAAGAAGCCCTGCACCGTGGCTGAGATCTACTTGAGCAACCTGGCTGCTACTGACCTTATGCTCATGACTTGTTTGCCCTTCTGGGCTGTCAACGTATCCAGGAACTATAGATGGACTTTTGGTCTGTTCATGTGCAAATTCGTCAACACGGGCATTCATATGAATGTCTATTGTAGCATCTACTTCCTCGTTCTGATTAGCATAGATCGCTATTTGGCACTGGTGCATACAATGTCCCTTAACAGAATGCGTAGCCGAAAATGTGCTAAACTGGGCTGTCTGCTGGTGTGGGGTTTGGGCTTACTCCTGAGTGCCCCCACAATACACTACAGGGGACTAAGATATGAGAATGAATGTACTTCATGCATTCTTAAATATGAAAGTGAACATACACGGTTGGTGTTTAATGTGATAAGGACTCTGCCCTTTATCATCCCCATGTTCATTATTTCCTACTGCACTGTCAGGATTATTAAAGCTCTGAATAATCAGTTTCTGGAGGAGTTAAACGGCCAGAGAATAGACCACAAGGCCACCAAACTATTGCTAGCAGTCCTCCTGGCTTTTCTGATCTGCCTGTTGCCGTTCCACCTGCTTAGGATGGCAGGAATGCTCTGGAGAGCTGGGATCCTGTCATTGAACATCCAAAGCTTTAGCATCTGCTCCCACATTTTCATGTACTTAGCCCTTTTCAACAGTGTTCTCAATCCCATCCTCTACGTCTTTGTAGGAAAGAACTTCTGGAAAACAGTCAGAGACACCTTCAGGCAGTGGTGCAGTTGAGTGACTTTCAACATGACCTCTGCACACTCAAGCCTGAAGAGAAGTGTTAAATCTGTGGATGTCTCAACCTGATCTGCAGGATTGTGATTTTTTTTTAAAGCAAGTTTTTTATTATAATTATATGAGGAACTGTTGTTTTCTGGAAGTAAAATTAAAAAAAAAACGTTATACCCACATTGTGCTTGTATACACATTGAACCACCGTTTGCCATGGGTGAATTTAAGACATAATATACCCCTTTATATTGTAGCTATAGCACAGGTGTATGCTACACACTACACTTCTTACTGTGTTGGGGTCTTTTGATGCAGGTCAGAACTTTGCTCATCCTGGTCATCCTCGCTATGTTTTCCCTTTTTTGTTATTAAGTGATGGAGGGTTGGTGGGAATGATTATATGAGCAGGTTTTACACTGGAACTGCAATGATAGTACTAAAAGTAAAAAGTACTTCGTTACCATCAGGGCATGTCTACTTTACATATAGTTGCAACATACTGTAGGCTTCTGTATCACAACAAAGCTAACGTTAGTCCTATGACTCCTCCCATGATTCCATCTCTACTAGACTGTTCTTAAAGTTTTTTATGTATTGAAATGTGCTTGATAAATAAAATTGATATTGCCGGAGTCCTGTTGACATTTTGTACCACAACTTTAGAGGATATGAGACTGTAATTTCTGGATATGCCATTATAACACTCCCTAACATAGGCCCTAACCGTATTTAGACAGCATTATGAGATTGTGTTATTGGAAGTAATGTTCAAAAGGGATGGAAACAGACTTAGTGTCTTTGTGTAACCACAATGGTCTAGTATGGGATTTAGTGGTTTTGAACAGTGAGGTTCTAGCCTATAGTATTAACAACAACAAAAAGTCTGTTTTGGGCTACTGTAGAAATATGACATTACAAGGCTCAACAATGAGAGCCTGTTAATGTTACACAGTGGACGTTTTAATGTGACACTTTAATGGTAAGATCTTCATGCATGTATGTGGATATTTGTCTGAATCTGATTCTCCGTATTTTGGCATGGTGTTATTCTGACTGTGTCCAAGAGGTGCGGACTGCAGCATGTGTGAGCATTGCTGTTTTGACTTTGGAGATTTTTATCCACATTCCATTGCTTGCCAACATAGAGGCACTACAAGCTTTCTCCTCAAGAAACCTATATGAGGAGCGAATACCCATGACACAAGAAGATGCCAACCTTGCCCTTATACGAGTTATCTTGGGTTTCTTGGTCCCTGTCCTCATCATGACCTTTTGCTTTCAGCAGAGTGCAGGAAAGTGGGACTGCTGTTGTTTTTCCTTCTTCTAGCCTACCTTTTGTGCCCTTTCAGACCATCATGCTGCTCAGGGCTATACTGAAGCCCGGGACCTGCATTTGGACCGCAAGGCTCAGAGATCCGTACCTGGTCACAGTTGCCACAACTACCTTGAACAGTACACTGGATCCTATAATATACTGCTTAATTAGTGAGAGTGCTAAGAAAGAGGTTAGGAAAACTCTTGACAAAGGTAGGCAAGGTTTTATGAGTTTAAAATGGAGCAGAGAGTTGGCAGAGAGTTCAAATAGAATTAAGTCAGTTTCCTAAAAACAAATGGTTAACAAATTATTTAAAAAGGTAATTCTCGCTTCACTTTAAGACTTAAAGTTTTGATAAACCTATCTGACTGTGATATTTTGATGCTAAACAAATGTAACCCTGATATTTACACACTGTTTCTTCTGTATTTACACACATTTATTTGCATGTGTGTACACAATCTGTTGCTTTTCAGTACTATTCAAAGTCACAGTAGCCTGATGAATAATAACTGCCGGTATCTCGTTACAGTGTGAACGTCACTGTTGCTAAAATAACCTGTGTGTATCAACTGAGAACCTTTAACAGGAAAAATATATGGTTTCATCTTTTGCTGACCTACAAATGAACTTACAGTTAAACAGTTCCTTCTTATTGAGGATACACATTTATACAATTATTAACAGCAATATAAAAGAAGCAAGGCAATGTGACAGGGAATAACCGAGTGTTTTGGTAATATTTTAGCCATTCTCTTGGTTGGGTCAAACCAAACCAACCAACCAGCCAAAAAGTTGGCAACTCAAAAACAGCTTAGTCATTGACAGTTTTTTAGTTTGGAAACCACTCGTGACTTTCCTGTTAAGTACAGCAGCTTCTTCTGAAATGTAGTAACAAGAAGTAAAATGTAGTACTTCAGAATTGAATGTCAGTATAGTACTTGAGTGAATTTGCTTAGATACTTTCTACCACTGCTAAGTTAATCCTAGAAATAAGTAGTAGTGTGTGCCCTTGAGCAAAATAGTCACCTATCACCTACACTGGATGTTGCTGTGTTTTCATGTTTACAGGAACATGTAGATCTAATCACCTGTTGAAAGTATTTTTTTCCCTATTTATTTCCTACAAAAAGTTTCATCTTTGGGTACATCATGTCTCAAATTTCATTGGTTGTCATTTTCATTTTTGGTACGGCCTTCACTGAAACTATTTGCATTTCTCTCAGTTCAACACAACACAGAGCTTTCATTCATATTCACATTTGTGGTTTGGTCATCGCCAAGCGAGGATGGACACTGCTCTTTTTAACCAGACAAACACAAGTACCTCCTGTACTGTGGAATCCTCGGTGGAAAAGAATATGTATCCAACCGCATATTCTCTTTTTTTTATCGTGGGCTTTCCGGCTAATTGCCTGTCTCTGTATGTAGCCTGGATGCTGATGAGGAATGGGAACAACATTGCGGTCTACCTCATCAGCCTGTCCATCTCTGACCTGCTCTACACAATCACTCTGCCTGTGTGGATTGAGCTGGCCTTGAACAGGCCTATAAATGGTCTCTGCAGTTTAGTTGCTGTGATCATGTACAACAGCTTTTACTTTGGCTCAGGCCTCCTTTGCTGCATCTCTGTTGATCGCTACCTGGCAGTGGTCCATCCTCTCCACTTCCACTGTGTCCGAGAGGTGCGGACTGCAGCATGTGTGAGCATTGCTGTTTTGACTTTGGAGATTTTCATCCACATTACATTGCTTCACCACACAGGGGCACTACAAGCTTTCTCCTCAAGAAACCTGTGTCAGGAGCGAATACCCATGACACGAGAAGATGCCAACCTTGCCTTTATACGAGTCATCTTGGGTTTCTTGGTCCCTGTCTTCATCATGGCCTTTTGCTTTCAGCAGATCATGCATTCACTCCGACAGAGCCCATCCATCTTGGCAGAGGAGCGCAGGAAAGTGGGACTGCTGTTGTTTTTCCTTCTTCTAACCTACATAGTGGCTTTTGTGCCCTATCAGACCGTCATGCTGCTCAGGGCTATACTGGAGCCCGGGACCTGCATTTGGGCCGCAAGGCTCAGAGATCCGTACCTGGTCACAGTTGCCACAACTACCTTGAACAGTACACTGGATCCTATAATATACTGCTTAATCAGTGAGAGTGCTAAGAAAGAGGTTAGGAAAACTCTTGACAAAGGTAGGCAAGGTTTTATGAGTTTGAGATGGAGCAGAGAGTCGGCAGAGAGTTCAAATAGAATTAAGTCAATTTCCTAACAACTGAATGTTCATTTTAAACCTGCAAATCAAATGGTTAACAAACAGGTTTTGATAAACTCATCTGACTGTGATATTTTGATGCTGAACTAATGTAATCCTGATATTCACACATCTGTATTTACACACATTCATTTGCATGTGTCTATAATCTGTTGCTTTTCACTACTATTCAAAGTCACAGTAGCCTGATGAATAGTAACTGCTGGTATCTCTTTACTGTTGCTAAGATAACCTCTGTATCAAATGGTTAAAAAATGATTTAGAAAGGTAATTTTTGCTTCACTTTTCAGACTTATAGTTTTGATAAACTCATCTGAGTTGCAGCTTAGAAGCAAGTGTTTTTTTTGTTTGTTTGTTTTTTGTCTGTTTTTCACGTCTACATATCAACTGCTCTACCTTTATTAAGGTTGCTGGGGCTGAATGCTGCCTGACAAGAAATATCAAAAATAATCTTGTGTTTAAGTTTTATTGGACAAATCATCTCTCTTATATTGTTATTACTATGATCAGCCGTGGTGTAAATAAGCTTACATTTATATTTATTTCTTACTGAATGTTTAAGTTCTACTGAAGAAATTATGAGTTGTAATAATGATAACAATAATAAATGTATCTACTTTGTCCTTTCTGGAGCACTGTTTTGTAAATTAAAAAGGGATATTGGTCTTTTCAGCACAGCATTTCCTGACAGTGTTTTGTTTTCTGAGTCATGGCAGAGGGACAGTAAAACTTTATTTGTCTGACTTTGCTGAAGACTCATTAACTTTTGATGAATTTTGAATTCAGTTTTACACAGAATGAGGATTGTGGATTTAGTCCCCAATCATTTACATGAAAATATCTCTGTGACCATATGGTTGGGAGGAACAATTACAGCAACAAATAACTCTTCCAATGTACATATGGACACGTAGGTATTGTTTTTAAAGGCAGACAGATTAAATATGTGTGTACCTATCTTTTATGAGCATATAGGGTCAGCCATAACATCATAACTACGCTATGGAAACATATTCCTTTATCAGACAATAATCAGCATCACCTTTACTAGTTCATGACTATATTTACACACCAAACATAAAGTCAATCAGCCTCATATAGACTCAGCACCCATATTAAATCTGACATCTCCTAACACTGATAATTTGTTCTGTTATGGCCTGTCACCCAGTAAATGACATACGGTAGTCAGGGACAACAAGGAGGCAGCTGCTGACTCTTCCTGTTTTTTCAGGCTGGTTGATTTAGGCAGTGGATGACTACTGTGTAATTTCTCTCTGCATTTTAATGTCAGTATAATGGATGTAATGGAGAATTTGGACTGAATTGACTCAATAAAATGTAAGTAGACCTTTCCTATGTGCTAAACTGAGTTTATTATTTTCCTTAAATATTTATTGTGTTTGTGGTTGAAGTCTTTTCATTACATTGCAGTCATGTGGTACCGAATTTTTAGCAGGATGTGTTGTGAAATGACCTCCTGGATGGTGAATTCAAAAAAAGTGCATCATCAGACATTTGGGACTAGATACACTGTAAATTTAGGCCAACTATTCTGAGCGATGACAGTAAGAAAATATCATATGTTGACACAAAATAAAGTAGATTATATGCCCACAGTATTGGTTTACTAATCTGGACAAGTTAATAAGTTAGTTGCAAGCCAATTTTCAAACAAAAAGTTGCCTGGAAAGTGGAAACAAATCTCAAGATTTGACAGTAAGTTAAAGCAATGTGGGATTCATTTGCTTAAAAGAGCAAAACTCTAAACTAAAGTGGTACTTTAAAAGGGATAGCAGTAAAGTATGTCACTTAAAGTTGGTATGCTCTCATTAGACTTAGACTAGTTGTTTTTGTGAGATATCCCTACGTCTCAAACATAGGTCAAACCCCAAAAACAATTAATCCTAGACTTCTTTGAATAGATTTTCTTTAACTGCAGCTACATGATACATCATTTAACTGTTTTCACAGGCAGAATAGCATTTCCTTACAAGAAAACTATACTTAATGTGTTGCATGAGTGCCCCTTTAAAGTATTTCTATGCATTGTTGTATCCCTTCCTTATTGCGTTCCTTGTTTCTCTACAAGGTGTGAGCAAATAAACACCACATCTGCAATGGAAAACGTAACCCTGGCTACTGATCATTCAGAATGTTACTCGGTTGACAACGCATCCAGAAGGAAGCCATTTCTGTTTTTCTACCTGACTATCATCATCACTTCCATCCCGTCCAACGCTTTTTCCCTGTACGTGTCCTGGCAGCACATTAGACAGAAGAATGAGCTTGGCGTGTATCTATTCAACCTGGCCCTGAGCGACCTGACCTTCACTATCGGCCTTTCTCTGTGGTTGGACTTCCTGTGGAAAGGAGTTTGGGACCACGGAGGCTATGTTTGTGTGCTATCAGTCTACCTTCTTTTCACTAACTTCTACACCAGCGATGCCCTCCTCTGCTGCATTGCTGTTGACCGCTACTTGGCGGTGGTTTACCCATTAAAATATGCTTACTTGAGGAAACTTGGCACTGCAGCAGTGGTTAGCGTTGCCATTTGGGTGTTGGTGGCCTGTTTCAATGCCACCACCATCACCTGGGAGGACTCATACTATGAGAACAACAAGTTTTCAGTATGCTTTGATGTATTCCTCCCGGTGTCAGAGAACCTGGCTCGGGTTAATGTAGCACGTGTCATCCTGGGCTTTATTGTTCCCGTTCTCCTGGTGGTGTTTTCCACCTGGGGGATCTGTAAGGCAGTGAAATCCAACCAGGCCACAGAGGAACAGGAACGTAAGCGGATTTCAAAGATACTGACAGTAGTTCTGCTCTCCCTTTTGTTTTGCTTTGGACCTATCCACATTGTTATACTTCTCCGCACCCTACTGGATGACTGCAGGAAGGTTGCGTGGCTCCTATACCCATACAAGATCAGCATAGCGATCTCCACCCTCAACTGTCTTGCAGACCCTCTCCTTTATTGCTTCATTACTAGAACAGGGAAGGCAAATGTCAATCAGGTTGTGCTCTTCTTCCAGGTAAAGAAGAGAAGCAAAGATGGTGTGGTGTAGTTAAAAAAAAAAAAAAAAGATACAGGTCTATATATTGCAATAACTTTGTGGTAAACATTACAGTTATTGCAAAAGTTATTTGCTGTTATAGGATAAAGTAGGCTGCGTTCTATGTTCTTCTTATTGACAACAACTCTCATTAAAAGGCCAGTTTGTCTGTCTCTCAAAGCTTTATGATACCTTGTCTGTGGCACTCTGCCCCAAGCAGAGCTAATGAACACATGGATGTTTAACATGTAAAAATACTCTTTGATTTGAATAATAATATGTGTCTGATTCTTTCAGAAAGTCCCAAATCTATAAAAATAAAAATGCAAACGTTCATTTTAAAAGTTCAGCTACTACAGCACAGCTTCAATTTGTTTTCAAAATAGTTGTGAGGCCATAAAATCATTCTTGTATGGACAAGTCTTAAACTCAGACAAGCAGCCTTGTTGTAAAACTTATCACGCATATCGTTTTGCACAGTGGGGGCCAAGTCAGTAGTAAGTGAAACACATTTTTAAGCGGAGGACTTTAAAAGCATCTATAATCTATATTTCGAAACAATGTAACAATGTGAATAGTTACTTCTAGATGCCCGGTCTATGAGTTACACTTAAAACTGTATACTACCTGCTCAGCACCAAACAGCAGATAGGCACAGCTACAGTATGGGCTCAAATGTAATGTATTACAAGAGACAGATCAAGATTTAGAGCAACCATTGTAAACAAACCACAACAATGAACTAATAGCAATGTGGTAGGCACATACAGTACCAATCAGTTTTCACAATGTTAAACCTCAAAGGCCTGTTCCAAGAGTATTTGTCAAACACTGACAGTGTGTGTGAAACCTTCTCTAAACATGTCAAAAAAAGAACATATAGGACTTTAATCAAATGTGATGCCTTAATCATTTGAATAAGTTTTGAGTAGAAAATAAATATGTTTGAGTTCAGTGTTTTCTGTGAAGAAAATGTTCTTTATCCTCGAGGAGGAATAAAAGTCATAAGAGACAGACTTTTGATTCTGATGATTATTGCATGAAGTACTATTATTTTAAAAAGCTGATAAAAAGTGTATCTGTGGGGTTGTGTCTTGTCATATGTTCACAGAAATATCAAGTGCTTTGAGTTTCTGGTCTAAGGTAGATATCTGAAGCTCTCTAGTGGACAAATATGGAAGTGCAGCAAGCTGTCTTCACCGTTTAACTTTTTTGTGCTGCCTACACCTAACAGAGAAATTCATGTATGCCATAACCAAGTTGTCTTTAGTTTGAAGTTCAACACTGTTTAACTTTTCTACAATAAACTTGATAATAAAATCATTGTGATCAGATGAATGGTGTCAGTCATTCCTACTCTGCGCCCTCTTACTCTATGTAACTTTGAAATATGTAACCATGTAAGGGCTTCAGGAGGTGGAGCAGGTGATTTTCTAATCGGGAGATTGGTCTTTCAATCCCCAGCTCCTCCAGTATGCATGTTGAAGTGTCCTTGGGTGAGGTACTGAGCCCCATATTGCTCCTGAAGGCTTTGCCATTGGTGTGTGAGTGTGTGTGAATGTGATTAGCTGCTTTCTGATAAGCAGTTTGCACCTTGCATGGCAGCCAGTGCCCTGACTGTACGAATGTGTGTATGAATGAACCCCGGATACGATCACCAGCAAGAAGTATGAAATGCTTCACAGCAAATATTTCACTCATTTTGGTGAAAATACATCATATTTTATTGCGAAAATGTTTTCTGTTTTTTTCCCATTGATGTCCTCCAGCAGCTGCTGTGCCTCAACTCTTGCTTATTTCCTGATGGACGGCTGAATGTGTGTGCTAAACACACTCACACACACATAACCTTTTAGGTGAGGAGGTCCCTATATGTAACTGTGAGAACAGTGCAGGTGAACAATATGACATCCTCAAGGGTGGGCAAACATGCAAGATTTTGCATGTCACGTTTTTTTCCCCCTCAGGTATTTAAAATGCGTGATTCCGTTAAGGCTGGGAAGGACATGTGCTCTTCCATGTGAGTCCTTGTCCCGCCTCATTCTTACCTCCATCCATCCATGTCAAATAATATGCATCACCTAACACTGAATGACTTGCATCAGCAGAACATAGGGACTTTAGAGCCCATCTAAACACCCGTCTTCTCACCTCTCACCTTCCACTGTCCTTGACTTTTTAACAGACAGACTTCTTTATATGTAAAGCACACTCGATTCTGGAGATAGAAGTAACTGAGGATCAATAGGTTTTGTCAGTCAGTCAATTCTAGCCTCTATCTGGACGTTGAAGTATCAGCAGTGGCTCGTGTGTGAGTGTCTGCTCCCTCTCAGGCGTGATGAATGAATAAGATTGTAATCTACACTGGTGATCCCACTGTATTCACACACATAATAGATCCTCAGCTTGCATAGTGCAAGAGTGAGTCTGTGTTCAAAGTCAAATTGTTGGTTATGGACAACATAAAAGTTCAATCTTTTGACCAGGTTATTCATGTTATCTTGTCAATAAAAGCTCACGATGCAGCTACATTTTGGCCAATCCCAGCTCTGGCAGCTGTGACCGGTGCTGGATGTTGGCAGGCAGGCTGTGGGAACAGACAGTGTTATGTACACATACAGTACTGTACACGTGCTGCACAGAAAAATCACACAGACACGTGCTAAATATGGAAACGGATGAACAAATATAGCAGTTGTGTGGTAACGACATTACATAAGTAATTTGTAATGTAAATAAGAATAGAATCACTGTATCACTCATAGTTTTACTGTATTTACTGTAGTTCTGTGAATAAAGCAGGTTGACAGTATGGTTTTATTTACACTGGGCAATTTCCTCCTACTAACTATAAACTGGATTTGCTGCAGTAAAAATGTAACAGTAATGATTTCCATCCTGATTTTCCTCCTGCCACTAAATCTGCTTTCCGCAACCCACTTCTCTCCCCAGCTATTTTACAATATATATAATCCAGACTGTCCCACTGCCTTTCACTTGTGTCTCTCCCACTTGTCTGACTCAGACATAACAACATCAAGCAGAGATCACTGCAGAGTTTTGCTGCATCGCTCCATCAATATGATTAATCTGTGTACAGTAAATTAATTGTTTTTAGTGCTGTTTCATATTGAAACTTTTAAGACAAGGCTCGTAGGTAGTGTAATTTTTGAGATGGGAAGTTTTTGTCTTATGTATTAGATGATATTTTCAATTTTCTAACAACGTAACAAAAAAAAAAACAATCATAGTTCATAATGGAGTTTCATTTTCCTAAAATTATTGTCTCAATAACGGTTAGCTTATATTACATTTAGACCAAAGAATACATTTCATTTTTGAAGTGAAAGGTGGAAAGTTTGTTTGTGTCTTAACTAAATAATTAACCAAGGGTTGTTTTTACACTACGGGCAACAGATCTTGTAGCTTATAAAACAGTGTCACAGTTTCATGATAACTGTACAATATAATATGGTCCGATTTAGCTCCAGAGCAAATTTGTGCCTATTTCCTCTTTAAATCTGCATCAATGTGGAGGAAAATACAGTAAATGTCAGTAATGCATCTTTGTCAATCGTTTATTTCCTCCATTTTTATTTATTTATTTATTTTTTTTTAATTGTGCACAGTTTAGGGGGAGGAAATGAAGGAAAATAAATAAGTAAATAAATAAATAAATAAATAAATAAGCTCCAGCCAGAATGGAACTAGAGATGTGGCAATTACAGTGTTTGACCCATAGGCACACCCTTACAAATGTTAATTTTTAATAAAACAATTTTACTGTAGTCTAGTAATCTTCTTCAAATCCAACTCCTGGTCTGAACTGAAGCCCTCTGTGGTACTTCACTGTCATGTGATGTACTTGATTTGTCAGTTTCTCTTGACTGGTATGGATGACATCACATCACACCTCTCTTCACTTCACTATCTCAACTGTCAGGAACATTGTCAGGCAGTCTTTACATCCGTCTCCTGTTGATGTGAAGCATGCTGCGCTCCTCCGGATGACTGTCTGACACTCTCCAACTTTTCCTCTTCATTATCCTCCCTATCGCTCTCAGCACTTTCACACTTCTCCCTCTTCCTCACAAGAACTTGTTCTGGCAACAGCCTCTCAAAATTTTAAATGTGAGGAAATTCTAATCACTTAAAGGAGGATAGGACCTATTGGCATTATAATGCAGTGATGTTTGAGATTAACTTGGATGTATTAGATGACATTACATTTTCTAAAAGGTGACATCATGGTTCATAAAGGAGTAAAGAATATTTTGGATTTTTGAAGTAAAAGTTGCTCACCAAGCGCCAGTTCTGGTGCCCATTCTGGTGTCATTCTCCATCTGCACACACAGCAAGCACACAACTAAAGCAGCAGTTTACTTCACCATCCAGCAAGAGCCTCTGACAGCTGAGGGCGAACAGCTGGAGGACATCAGAGGGAAAAACCCAAAAACATGTTCAGTTGTGTTACTGATACAGTTGGTGAAGTTATAGGATTGTTAGCAGACTGTAGGTGATGGCACATAGGCAGGGTCTGAACATCTTTAGATCACACAACTTCCATTCTGCTCTCCTTCTTGTAAACCTTTGAAAGGCACTGAGTTTTTTCAGTTTCATGGTTTACCTAAAATAGGTCCTCCAACACTTCCTCCATCTGGATTTTTTTAAAGAAAACAGAACGTCAATCCCACCTCTAGCCTCTGTGAGTCACGCTACTTTGTAGGTCAAAGTTCTCTGCAAATGAGTAATGGTGTGAGATCTAATTTTAACAAGAGGAAGCCAAGTTCAATTTCTGTCTAAGAATTTAACTGCTACATGTAAGCTTTATGCATGACTGGAGATGCACCAACACAGGGGATGAGTTAGCCTGCACAGAAGCCTTCCTCATTGGTGATTCATGGTCAAATTGAACTTGTTTAAAAAGGGAAGTGAGAGTGGGCAGGATTCACTATTTGCAACAGGAAACAGCAAACAGCAAATTGGTTTAAAGCCCTTCATCCCTCAACATAAAAGGAGGAGAGGGGATGAGTTTCTGTTGTGGCTGTGGCCACCTTCACTGAGATTGCTTTTATTTAATATCACTTGTAGACATGGTAGGATTAGGATGTGTGCCCATTCATGCTGGACACACAAGCTTTCGTTCTCATTCATTCACATTCTTAAACAATATGATGGATTTGTCATTCTGCAACATGCCTTTGGGGTAAATTACACCATTCTCTAATGGGGGAAAGGGCTGTAAAGCTACAACACTCCTGTTAATGTTTCCTTAACTGTGAGCATGCTCGGGGAAAAAAAGCCAAAAGAGATGCCTTTCAGCATCAGAGAGGTATGGATATACATTTTGTATATTCAGTTTTAATTTAAGCTACCCACGTATGAAGGTTTAGTCCTTGCTGCAGCAGCCCAGAGTTCGATTTTGGCCCTTTGCTCCATGTCATCCCCCGCTCTAATTCCCTGCTTTCTCAGGAAAAACTGCACTTAAAAATGCAGACAGATGCAGTCTGAGCTAACTTTGAAGGTTTTGATCATTTAAGTTAATGAACAGAAAAGTAAACACCACTTATTTATACAGCAGTCTCAGCCATCAAGGTCAAACTCTTCCATCTTACTTTTCAGCTCTGCAGGATGTACAATAAGACACTTCATAGAGATAGATAAATAACTGTTATGTACTGGACTCAGTGTGCAAACAACCGGAGAATTAATCATGTTTAAGCAGTTTATTGCTTTCACAAAGGGAACATGCACGGCACAGTCCAAGGGTGCAGGTGTGAAGACAAGACAGAGCTAAATGTGGTAGGAGGATGGCAGAGAGCATTTTTCCTGGAGCACAAGGAGATCACAATTAGACAAGTCACACAAGAGCAAAGTTACAACATAGGCTACTGAGCTGCCCATAGCATTGTTGCAAGAAGAGAGACTGAATTATCTGGTGGAGTCTGGAAGGTTGAATCTGTTTTTTATGCAGCAGAGGTTTATTGGTAGATGAGGCACAGGTGCTGAGGTAATTAGGCAGGTGTGATGGAAATGGGAGGCCATGCCCAGCGACAAACATATACAGAGAGAGACAGACAAGACAGATAGAGACACAAGGGGAGGGGAAATAACAGAAAATCACTGGAAAGGAAGGAAGCAAACGTCTTTCACTAGGGGGAAGAAAGACAAGGGAGTAAGATGATGTGAAAGTACACAGAAAGTGAGGAACGCAAACAAGTAAACAGCAAAGAGAAGGACACAGGTCCTGTGGGAGATAATTGTGCAATGAGAGCAGCAGATGTGGGCGCAGTTTGCAAAGAGTCTCAAAGAGTGATCTGACGCCTCCAAGTTTCTTACTTTAACTTTGTTGCAAGTGGACATGTATGCCAAATATAAGTATATTTGCTGTTCCAGTCTACTGGTACATGTTACCAATAAATTCCACACAGATTCAAATAAAATAATCACAGTACATAAACAGAAAGGAAAAAAGCGTGTTTTAAAATATCTTTAAAGATTCCCACACATTCTTATTCTGAAAGTTTACTCCTACCCCAAAATGCCATATTATTATACCCACTTCAACCCCTTATTAAAACAATCAGGAACAGGTATGATACAATGTGAAATGTGTGGGGGTCAAATAGGGTTTTCTGTTGCCTCAAAGCAACATGAACCTAAAATCAGCTCCTTCACACGCTGATACCAGTTAATTAGATGCACCTGTGCAACCCACTGCAACAGCTTCTTTTTCAGTTTTCACTGACACCGTGTTATTGAGGTGTTGATTACCTCGGGGCCTGTTTTCAGTGATGATGTATGGCATTATATTGAAATATGTTTGCAATTTTATTTTGTATGTCCATGATAACTGTACACACTGCACATAATGAGGCAGATACTTTAAATGATAATTAGTTTTAAGGCACAAAAGTGCTTATTTTCATCAAGATATAGTTCTTCGGTTGTATATGTGAATATTGCTGTAATTTAAATGGTAAAAAAAAATACTTTTACAACATTTAGATGCAGCACTCAATGCTTTATAGACATGTTTGTCAAGCGATTGTTTTTTCGGTATCCTGTAAGTAAGGCCAGCTCGACCAGACTTTTAATGACTGTAAACCAATCTGTGAGGATGAAATCCCAGGTTGGTTCATTGTGTGTAGGGGATGGACAGAGATAAAGATGGACAGAAAGATTTTGAGACACAGACAAAAGGAAAAGAGAGGAGGGAGGTGGAGGTCACATCCACCTTGAAGGAAAAATCTACACACACACACACACACACACACACACACACACACACACACACACACACCTTTTCCATTACATGCAATTTATAGCTCTGCTTTTACTGACCTGCCTTCCTGACTAATTTCTTTTGTGGTGCCGTCAGCTGGGTCTTTTTCCTGAGTGCCATACACACACTGTGACACACGTGACTGTGGCTCCAAGCTAGCCATGCACAGATTTTAAAACCTTTAGGCTCTGGGGCAACACGCTGGGAATCACTCACATAATAATGTATTCTGTCATTTAATTACCCAAAAGCTGCATCAAGGCAAATTCACACTGATGTATATTTAAAAGACTGGTTAGGCAAAAATTTTGAGAGGAGTGAAAAGGAAAAGGAAAGGAAAGGGATAAAAATAAATTAAAGTGTGAGAGAGGTGATGCTTTGGTCACATAATTGGTGACAAATTCAGACCATTAGAAACATTGTGACATCATTAAGTACTTATCAATTCATAAATAAGCTTACAGATTCATCTGGTTCCCGGGCTAGTAGTACCACGTAGTACGTAGTAGTATTTAGCATATTTTTAATAGTTTGGATCATGAAACTACCAACACCTGGACATGCTAAATCTACTCCCCTCTAGAATTGTCACTTGTGAGTAGTACGTATTGCTACATGTAAATGTAACCTAGGCCGTATGTTCTAGGTTTGTGGTTAGGCCATTTTACAATTGCACAATTCTTTTATTGTGTGTTGTGTAGCCGTATCTGAGGCTATGTTAGCTTTGAAGACCAAGGACATGTGGCACCTTCTTCATCCACCGCTCGGCCAACCCTTACAAACACAGTTCAGTGAGAACATCAAAAAACATCTTTGACTACTGAACATGCTCCAGAAGACTTTGATGAATTTGTGTTTAAACCCCATGAAGAGCAACTGGCCTCTTAATGAAAAGAAGCCTGTATGTTCGGGAGACATGTCATGACATCTCACAGTGAGAATCGTACATGCATGAATAATAAAATTAATGATGTATGAATTCCATTTAGCTTCTTCGGTTTGAGGTCACACAGTCAAGATTTACTGGCCAATTAAATCGAATGAATGTTATTAATGTGACTGTTATCAGTAACACCTGTGCTTTTTCTATTATGATAAGTCATATGATGGCTTTAATTCTGGAATATAATTTCCATGTTCTTCCAATACACCACCTTTGTGTAATGACATATTATGTTAATGCTGGTATAGGAATATAGCAACTACCACCTTTTTAAATTTCTTTTTTTTTCATGTTTATTATCTGGAAAAAGGCACTCACTACATTTAATGTGATCTGTTCATAAAATAAACTGTACACAACACAATCGCTCACAGGTCATGGTCATGGAAAGGTTAATGATATTCATATCAGATAAACAACAGGTTACAAGTACAACCAGTGTGTGTGTGTGTGTGTGTGTGTGTGTGTGTGTGTGTGTCTAGTTCAGCTCTAGAAATGCATGCAGTGCAGTGCACGCTAGTGATGTCTTTTAATTCTGTAAAACTTAAATTAGTATTGTCAGTGCCTGTTTGTAAAATGTAAATAAAGTTTAAAAATGGTCATGTGTCAGTAAAACTTTAGGCAGGAGCGTAGCACAATACTTTGAACTCTGTACAATGGCTATTCATTCTAGTATCTCTGTGGGCCATCATCACGTGAGGGCCCTGTATACTCAGTCCATTTTTAACCCACAGTCAGACGCCCCTGCCTCCTGGAACTAAAGGAAAACACATTGAGAAAACATAAAGGAAAAAGAAAAACATGACATATTTCATAGTTCGTATTTTACAGTTCAATGGAAAATTCAACTCAAGTGCTTGGCTGATATAAAAAGGAGAAAACACAGATGCAAACATGCTTGGTGAGTACAAAATCAAACATCATCACATTCATGAATTAAAAAGTCATTTAAGCAGTGTCAAAACATTTGTGATAAAAAATAAATGTCATATAAAAAAAAACATTGCTGACAATCTCATGGCCAAAGGTGATTAAACGTGTGTCTGTCAGGTGAATTCAGTGTTGATACACAATTCAGAAAATGATGCCAATCATTACTGACACTAACAGTTTTTTTTTTTCATCAAATACGAATGAAAGCAGTACATTTGATTTTATTAAAACGAAAAAGGAACATTAGTACAGCTGTAATTCCAAGCTTTCGGGTTAGTTTATGTCAATTAACTGCTATGGTTGTGTTTTAATAACCATGCACAATAAATGAGAGTAGTTTGTTTTTATAAGCTTTTAGTATGCAGTAGTTTATGCCCTAGGGCTACATTTTCAAAGTCACATACCACGTAGGAATAATTGTACATGTCAGCAAGGTAAATGCTCGTATTGTCTATTGATCCAGCAGAAACACAACCTCCCACCCTCCATTCAATAAGCGTGGAAATCCCTTTGTAGCAAAGAGGCCACTGAGCTAAAAATAGCTACCACAGTATGAGATGACAAGGCGGAGATCGATAATGTTTCTGAAGATGGATGACATGAAGCTAGCTCTCGGGAAGTCCTGCCCACACTGTTAAAAAAAAGATCCAACATTAGCGGACAGCTGTTGCCCAAGTGTCTCATAAGATTCATCTGGGTTGAAAAGATGGCTCCTGTAGAAAAGTTCTTAAGTAGCCCGTTCCACAGTAACATCCAATATGAGGTATTTAAATACAGCCTCTTCTGTCTCTTCAATTCATTCATTTTTGGCAACACATTTTCTTCCCATGGCTATGGCACGATGACTGAATTTCCTGGGAGCAGTTCCAATCTAAGCATAGGAAACAGCAAGGCACATTTCTTGACATCTCAAAGGACCATGCACTCTTGTTCTGTGTATCTGTCTCTGTATCTGTCACTCTGTTTCTGTCTCTGAAGTGCTCTTCCATTCAGTATCTAATCATTTTCTTCATCTTTGGCCTCTACTGATATGAACCCATTCAACTTGGCGCGCTCCTTCGTGTACTGTGACAGGTTTGTCAGACTGGTGTTTCCCTCTTTTCTTTCTCCGCTCTCCTCATCTGGTTCCCCGTCTTCTTCTTCTTCTTCTGTCCTCTCCTCACCCAGCATGACATTGCCATTGTTTATGCCTAGGCTTGCCCGTCGTGCGTCTTCAGTAATGTTCCTCCGCAGCTCACGGTTCTTGTTGCGTCTGGCCAGCTTGTTGAGGGATCCAAAGCGCAGGTTGAAGAGATTCTCCTCTGAGGAAGACGCTGTCTGTTGAGTTTGCTCACTCCCCTGTTCGTATGGCTCACAAGCCCCCTTCTGCCTCAGGTTGTTGAGCTTGGTGTCAATGCTCTCCTGGGACGAAGTCTTGAAGCGGCCAGCATCCAGGCTGGCAAACAAGGCACGCTTCTCTGGAGACAGCATGTCCAAGGAGTGAGCTCGCTGCTCCAGGCCAAGCTGACGGCGCTCCATGCTGCGGATGGTGGCAGCCCGCTGGAGCTTGTCATGGATCTCAACGCTCAGACGCCGCCGCGTTTCACGGAACTCTGCTCGAACATTTGCTTTCCATTCAGCTGCATGAGCTTTAATCTCCCCAACCTGTGACAAGAGCACGGTAAGGAGAGGATTAGCAAGCATATGGGTACAATCTGCAGCAGTAAGACATCATGTTATTGTGTTACACTTTCTTAAAGGCCTTGAAAAACCAATTTATCAATCACCTTTTTTAGCATGAGTGGGGTCCTGGTTGGGTTTTTTGCATATCCTTGTTACACTTTATGCATGTAGCTTATTCTGGTTTCAGAAACTTGGATGTTCACCCTGGAGTAACCAGGAAACTGCAAGATGCAAACACCTCTTTCTGGTTTCAGAAGGTTTTTTTGTTGGTGTGGAGAATAGTAGCTGAGATGGTGACACACCTGCAGGCAGGTGATCAGAAACCTGGATATTGTTAAGATCACATTTAAGGAACTCAGTAACAAAGTTATGCAATATCCCAAATATGTTCAGGATAAGTCCAGGATATCATCGAGCATGTAAACACACTCAATGACGACAAAACGTTCTGACAAAGCTGGAACAGTTTTGCTGATTTCGCATGACAGATTTCAGTTTTTCTCTCAGTTCTGAAGTGATCTGGGAAAAGGTGATGTTAGTGTAATGCCAGTTGTGAGGTTGTTTGCTTACGTATGCAGCAATGTTGGGCAAATGTGTTCAAACCATAACCACACAGTCCTGATATCAGTGCTTTAGAGAAATACGTACATTTTTTTTTGTTAGTTTTTTTAGCCTGGAACACCTATACATCAATTGATTGTCTCTTTGTACTTCTGTGAAAGAGCTTCACATCTTGAACACCTTGCTACCTTGAACACAGAGCAATTATACAATGTAAACAGAAAACAGAGGGGAGGCAGCAGCTGAGTGACCTTTTATTTTCTACCTCTCTAATGTAATACTGAGTGGTGTAATTAAATGAGCCCCACCTCCTCTTTGGTCTTTTTAGACAGTAGTCGGAGCCAGTCTCCAATCATGCTGAGCACAGCCGCAAAGTACGCCAAACCCACCAATATCCAGAACCACACCAGAGGCTTGTACCACTTCCTGTAGTCAATCGTACTGTTTCCACCTGGAGGGGAAGTGGAAAAAATACCAGTATGGTCAAAGCTAAGTCGTGATCATGAAATGATTCATCTACAGTGCAGACAGAACAACCATCTTTCTACCTGCAACATAGTCTCCTATTCCCACTGTGGTTAGAGTGATCACAACAAAGTAGATGGCCTCCAGTGTGGTCCAGCCCTCGATGTGTTGGAAGATGACAGCAGGGATGGTGACAAAAACGATGCAGCCGGCCAGGATGAACAGGATGGTTGACGTCACTCTGATCTTAGTCTGGCTGATCTGTTTGTGTTTTTGCTAATAAAAAAAGGAATTAAACAAGGTCATATCAGAGTGATAGTGTAACAAATCCGATATGTCCAAATATCCAGTTGCAAAAAATTGTATATATTAAAGACGGAGTACTACTGTATTACAACATAAACAAAGAAAATGCAATTAATTGTAATTCTTAAAACTCACCCTGAATATTTTTTCAACTCTCAAGATGCTTTTCACGAAGATGGTCCCCAGCTGGTCTCCAATCCCCGCCAACAAGAAACCAAAGAGAGGGATGCCAAATATGGCATAAAGGATGCAAAAGATTTTCCCTCCCTCCGTGCTCGGAGCTATGTTTCCATAACCTGTCATGTCAAGGAAAACACACACACACACACAAAAAAAAGAAAAATGAGATAAAGAGAACAAGCGAATGAGTGACAAAAAAACGAGCAATGCGAAGGAAAGCAGAGAAGACGCGGTGAGGGGGAGGCAGGGGATGTGGAGGATTAAAATGTGAAACAGAAGAAGACAATGAAGACTTTCTTATGCAACGTAATTAACTGAAGCTCTTATGTAATGCCTCTTAGTACCCGTGACAGGGGGCAGTGGTAAATAAGTTCCTAGAGAGACAACAATTAGGTTCCCCTCAGAGATGATTGCATTAATTATGGCCCTACAGTGACAATACAATGAAGTAGCAAGGCAGGGGACAAAGCATACAGCGTGTTCTTATTCTTTATTAAATATTAAAATCATGCATCTGTAGCATGTTTACTTCAACTTTCTTTCTTCTGCTGTTTTTTGATTTTCTCACAATAGGACTCACAAAAAAAAAACATTTTTATTTAAAGTGATTACAAAACAAATGCAGTATTTGTGAATGTTTTGTCATTTGAAGACGGAGGTCTGTCTTATAACTTCTGATGTTTCCTAATAATATATGAGGGTAGTGAAGTAAATAAAGCCACTCCTCAGCAGCATATTAGCAAACGGCATAGTTAATTAATCTCTGGACTGCACCATAACAACACTGCACCAGGGACACTGTATTTTTTCACTTTAAATGAAGGAACATTCAGCTAATAGAGAGAAATCAGAAATTTTAATGCACCGGCTTTGATGTTGGAGCTGTGGCTCCTAAATTGAGCCTACTGTAAATGGTGTAATTTGATCAAAGCTTCCAGGTTTTTCTCTTTCATTTAAAAATTATTTAGTATCGGAAATTGTTAATAACATGTGTGTCAGATAAAAGCAAATAAAGCCTCACAAGTGGAAAGGAGAAACTACTGTAGTCAGACTTTGACATAAGATAAAAGCACATTATCTCTGTCAGCGGTATCTGTTTTGTCAGCATCCTTAATGATGCTGATGCTTCACAGGTTGCTAAATCCCACTGTGGCTCTGGATTGGGAATTGTTGAGTCTCTGTAAATAATATTATAAAGCGTACGGCCTTGTGCTGCTCTATAAGCAAAGTGTGATCAGACAGGTTCTGTTATTATTCTGCGCTATCTAAATAAAATTGAATTGAACTGTTTTGCTTCATTTATCACCAGCTCACTGCTTTGTAAAACTCACCTTATGCCAGCAATAAGAGGAAAGGATATCCACAGTTTAATAAAGATTTATAATTTGAAAACATTGTTGAAGAGACTGAAAGCATAAATTCCCTCTAAAGTCCGTTAATCTTGCATTTATTAATTCATGTTGTGGTTTGGTGAAGCATTTTGCCTTGTAGACAAGACTACAAATTTTGTATAAGTGTTACCAGTTTGGATGGGTTTCTATGAAGCCTCAAAGTGTCCAATATGATATACTAAATAAATAAAATAATAAAAATAGTACACAGTATTACACAAACAGATGATATCAAATTAATAAATTAAATGATCATTTAAGAGTTATTTATAAAATATTTTACAAAAGTATTTAAACTCAACTCATTATAGTGATGTACTATTTAATCATTTTTAATACTTTAATATTTTTTAATTAAAAAAAATAACACTATCATTGAAGAAATAATGTCTTAAATGGAAAAAAAATCAGATTACATTAAATTATGAAACTAACAATTACATTTAATATAAATGAGTTGAACTTCATTCATAAACATAAGCAACCATATATATATTTTTTTCTAAATGGGGACATTTTTATTTGATTGGGTAGAAACTGTGATAATTTCCAGAATTTTTTTTGTAGCATCCCCTTCTCCTCTCCTCATGTGGCAGAGTGACAGGGCAGACGTGGCTCGAAATACAACTGATAATTTGATATTTTAGTTCATTTTATCTAGACTATGACTAAAGCTATATTTAATGTAACTTTATCCAATAGACTGGATGTTGTAGTTGTTGTTTTGACTGTCATCAATGACAGATTTAACTGTTATTAGAGTATTAACAAGTGGATTGTTTGAAACTTTACCTATGGTTGTGATGACAGTTCCAGCGAAGAAGAAGGCACTGCCCAGGTCCCAGTAACTGGAATTGTAGGACGTGTTTCCAATCGGACTCACTCCTGCACTCACAGCATCTATGGCATGCTGAAAAGAGCAAAACGTATGAATTACAACAGTAAACAGAGGAATTCAAGGTCATGACTGCGTGCCAGCTCGGCTGATGGCAACACAACAAACACACGTGTCGTGATAGCATGAAGAGTGTGAGCACGTTAACCCACCTCCGGCCAATGTTTATGGGTTTCTGTGTACAGGTGTTATGTGTGTTCGTGTGTGTGCGACCTCCCCACCACCACTGATTGCATAACACTTGTGCGGTAACTGCGAATGGATTGAGTGTGACTATCTCCAGATCGACCTGGAAGGTCATGCTATCTGATAAAAGAGAAAAGAGACTGAGAGAGGAGAAGAAAGAGCGCTGGGAGGGTCCTGAGTAATGGACGGGGATATGAGTAATGGAGAAGAGAATTTAATTAACCCTGGACTCATGAAGCTGTAATAACACAGGAAGTGGATGGAGTTTATTAACTCAATCAGTTTAATATTACTGTATCTTGCAGTGAATTCATATCATGATATTGCAATCATATCATCTTATTGTGTCTGAATTAATTACACCAATAACCTTTAATTAAAACTTTAATTTAATTTGATTATTTTAACACTATGCATACGTTTATATTATGATGTATACATAGTTTCAGCCATAGATATCCAGAGCAGTATTCACTTTCAAGTTGGCTTGTGACCCCTTAAAATGAGGTAATGTCTCCAAGCAAACCCACGTCTCCCCCTAGTCTCAGCCTGCCGGCTGCCGGCTGAGACTAGCTCAACCAAAGTGTCATTTTCTTTGCTTTATTGGAGCTCTAACGATGTAAAACTGCAGTAACTCTCAGGAAAAATAGCCGAAAATAAAAGGAAATTAGAAAAACATGTGTATAGCATTTTGGAGCAGACTGTATTTCCTTACTCCCAAGTTGGGAATCCCTATTTTCAAGCATGGTTTTCTATATTTAATGAAATGCGAGTAAAAATTCTGCAATACATGGCCACTGTTTTATTATGCACATGGAAAAAAAAACAGCATTATAATATCAATATGTGTAAACACTCCTCCTGTGGACATAAGGTACAGTAAGTGTATGCACAACATCCAGCACAAGATCTGCTCAAATTATTCACTGTCTGCTTCTTCACGTAGCTGTTTCTCCACTCAGCATTCTTACCCAATTTGCATGTTTTTACAGTTCACAATGACTAAATCTACATAGACTTTCACTCGCAGCGGAGAGACCTTTATCTCTCTTTTCTTCAGTGTCAGCCTTTTTCTCTAGTCCCCCATGCTTTTCTTTATCCCGACATTTGCGTAGTGGTGGGAAAACATTAAGAAGCCACAATGCTCCACATTTACTGCATCATTATTCTCACTGATCTCCCTCTGTGCTCCATTATGTAGCCATTTGCGTTCTTTCTAAATTCCTTATTTGTGTGATTTTTTTTTCTCATCTCCTTGGAAGTGTATAGTATTAATTTTGCCTCTGTGCTCATGGTACAAAAGTCATTGTGAAGGAGTAGCTTCAGAGCTTTTACCGACATTCCTGATGGGATATGACGTGCAGTTTCTACATTCAGAGCAACCCCCCAATCTATCCATGCAAGCTGTTAGTGAGATGCACGTTCATCTAATAAAATATGTATCAACACTTGTGACACACATTTCAAAGCAGACAGAGTGAAGGACCACTTCAATACGCATCCATGCACATGCCTACTCATAATGTTGCATGTGACTACCTCATCTCCAGCCCCTCTAATAAGACAGATTTTTGTATCCAAAATTAGCCAATTACAGTAATGCTATTTCATCAATTTCAGCAGACACAGCTCATTTATAGGGGCAAAATCAAATAAGTAATTATGAAATAAACCCCAAATAACCTAATTCTGGAGTCAAGGGAGAGCTATAAATAGTCTCACAATGTTTCTGAATACTTGAAGTTCTATTTTTGTCTCTCGCCTTTTTCACAGCCAAGTTCACGCTGCATTAGAGATGTGGAAAATCCTCCTTCTCCGCGTGCACTTTTGAGGCGCGAGGATGGTGACTCTGATTCGTGTTGCAACCTGTTAATTAGAACGACAAATGGTGTTTTTGTTTCGTGCAGGCTCTGCACATTCTTGCAGACACACAATCGTGACGGACTCTTTTCCTCTAATGTGTCTTTTTATTTTCCACACTGCAGGGTCATTAGAGAGCAAGTTAACTTACTGCAGATCTTTATCCTCTCAGTGTTTCTTTCCACCCCACAGCAGGCGGCAGCCGTAATCCAGCCAGCATGGTGCTTCACGCTTTCCTTCATCCACCCTCACTGCGAGTCTCTGCCAAGTGCTTTCCTCTGCAGCACTTTCACCATCAGTAATATCCATAGCATTACCCCGACCACCTTGAAACATTAAAGCTGCACAAATGGCTGCCAAAGAGGAAGACTCAGGGTCATCATATATAAGGCTGATGAGAACTGTTTGTGAAGTGAGCACTGCCTGCTTGTGGTTTTGTTTTGACATTAAGGTCTAATCATTAAAATCAAATGCAATCCAGTACAACAGATCAACCATTAATTCTATTTTTGCAAACATAATAATGTTTGGTTTTAAAGAACACGCTAGTGAAGAACTGTATGTTAACTATGGAGGTTGTAACTTGAGGTGGTGTTAATATTATTTCCCTTTCATGTTAGTATTACAGTATTGTGTTATTACTAATGCATTAACATGTAAGCTGCATTTTTATTTTGCGTCAAAGGAGGATCTAATTTTAAATAGGCAACTTTTGGTTGATTTTGTATATAAATCCCACAGAAAAAAAAATAAAGTGGGGTAAAAAGCGCAGAACTTCCCTCTGACACATAGTGGAGAAGTATAAATTAACAGAAAATGTAATTAATTAAATTAGTTATATTCCACCACTGCACTGACAGTATCTCGTGTTGAGACATTTGCAGACTGTACATGTTTGTCGATATTTATAGAATTTTTCATTAGTTGCTGCACGTTGTGTGGACACCTGAGGAGCTGAGTCATCATTAGTCACTGTAGCATTTAATTAAAGCAGCCTAACTTTGACAGCTCTTCTCACAAACAGCTATAAATCATTTCCGTTTTTCTTTTAAATCCACTAAAAATCATGTAATTCATGTTATAAAAGCATGATGACGGTGTTGGTTGCGTGTCCTGACGTACTTTTACTGCAGGTAGCTCATAAAGGTTTAAAAAGGTTTATTTGAAGGTAAGTGAATCATCAATAAATGAGGCTTGACTGGTGTCAATAACAGCATGGCTTCGCATCGTGCCACAGAGTGAGTCATTCCTACAGCGTAGGGAGAGCCAATTAGGTCTGCAGTCTTTGTGGGCGCACAGTGGGTAGGTGGACAGCACAGATGCTGAAGCAGATACGAAGAGGTCAACAGACGAGTAAGGACACAGACATTAAGCCAGCACATGCTGTGGAGCAAACTTTTCTCCAATACATCGTCTTCTTCCGTCTCACATGTCCTATTCACTCGCACACACACTTCCCAAGGTTGCCATTTTTCTGTCAACTCCTCCACCAAACAGTGAGTAACCACTGCTGTGTTGCCACAGAAGATTTTTGTCTGAGTGACAAGCTTGACATAGCACGAACAAACCGATAATGGACAGACTCTTTGATGGAGTACTTGTGAAGCAGCATGTCCTGAAGGCCTTTTCTTGTGACACCCGAATAAAAATAGCGCTATTCATCAGTATGAGCTTCACACATGCCATGATATTCAGTGTTTTTGCAATGCTTGGGGGTGAAGTGCCACCATAACAAACTAAGTAGACTGAGAGATCAATATTATTTCTTCGGATTTAATGAAATTATTAGGAATTTTGGGACACACTACACTCAGCAACACTCACCGCACCCACCCAAAAAAATAATATGGAACAAAAAATGTAATTTTTATATTTTGGTTTTTGTGTGAAACAAACAAAATAATAGTATATGTTTTGCATTTTAGAGGTGCCATTTTGTGGATTTTGTTACTTTTGCACAGAGCTGTTTCCCTGTGTTTCCAGTCTTTATGCAAAGTTAGATAACTAACTGCTTGTGGTAGCTTAGTATTTAGCGTATGGACATGAAAGTTGTATTTAAATAATAAAAATTTCATGAATGGGTTCTGTGAAACTTGATATGGTCAAATAAGTTGCTAGCCTTCAGTTGCTGGTGAGACACGCTACATTATCTCATCTCTGAATCTGATCATTTGTCCAGGAGACGGTCTTCACAGATGACTCAGCTGCTGCTACTAGTGCTACTTTGCAGAAGGAGGTCTGTGACTGCTGGCCTGTGCAATGAATAATTGATTCCCTCCGGACCCCTGGCACACCATGCTAAAGGTTTTTATTTCCACACATCTCCTTAGGAAATACTGCCATTGATTTCTTTTCTTTCGTACTCATGATAGCACTTTTTTGGCTCAAAGGCTGAACACTGCAAGGTAAGAGGGAGAGGAAAGGATGAGAGTCTGAGGAGGAATAAAATAACAGAGGTGGGTGTGGAGGAGGAGAAAGAGACAGATAGGCAGTCCAATATTCACTGGAGCAGTGCTGAAGAAGCTCACATCAAATGGAGCCATTCTAGTGGAAAATGGAGCACACCAAATGCCATGTGGTTGGTTCTCTCTTTGGGGTTATTTCAAGCTAAACAGAACCAGTGCAACTCACTGTGGCACTACTGTGAATGTTCTATTTACTATTCTCTGATTACATAAGAAAAACCTATAAAGCACATTATCCCAAAAAGATTCTTTTTGGTTCATATAGTTTGCATTGCATCCACTATATTTCCTCATGCTCTCTGTAGAATACTGCTAAATAGGTGATCTTGTTATTGAGATGGGTATTTGACATTTGGTCCTCATGTTATAAATCTTTAAACTCCAAAGAAAATAACTCATATTGACAGATAATGTCCTTCTCTTTTCTTTGTCAACATCTTCTGCAATGGAATTTTTGACTGATCTTAGTCGCCCCCTTTTTTTATATCACCGTTCTCCCTCACAAATCAAACTTTCCACTCAGCCAGCAACACACTGACACGCCTCAAATCATTTTCCAATCCCGCTTCTAGTTGTACATGTCAGTTTGATGTAGTGACCCTAAGTCTTGACCTGTAATTCTAGATGTAATATCAGTGAGCGGTGTAAAGTGTCGCCGTACCCTGCGTTATAAAGTGGCTGACACCGTAAAAAAAAAAGACATTGTAAAATGCACAGTCAAGTCGTGATCTGATGGGATTTTTTTTCACAATTTGCTCATTATCTGGTTCAGTTCACCCAGATATTGGTTGAAATACAATGCTGAATCAACTAACAGGCCATTTTATCCTGGTTCACACGTGAGAGCTCTGCCACAAAATTATTCATTTGTATAGATGCCGCATTTCATTTAATTAATTTTATGTATTTCGGTCAGTCTTTGATGGAGTGTTATACCGATTATTAAATATCAGATCAGGTCAGTTACTTAAGTCGTACTGGATTTCTTCTTAAAATAGAACATATATCACACACAATGTTGACAGATAAACTTGGCTTCAGATGTTTTTTACAGTAAAAGCAACAGTGCTGTTGTGTCCGTGAGCTAGTTTCCTTATTTAAAACGTGTGGGTGTTGTTAAAGCATCGCTCTGGAATTTTATACTGCACTGAAACATTTATTACTAAGGGTATTCAGATATACTCAGTTACAAAATCTATAGCTCTAAACAACCTACTGTGCTACTGTAATTAAAGATGTAGGTCTTCTTTTTTTTTGCTGCCATTACTATTTGTTTACATGTGGATTGAAGACACAACAAAATCAATATAGAGCTTACAATTCACTATTTTCCACTCTAAGTAATTGCGTATACAACATAAAGGTCTCAGTGATTGACCATTTTCTATTAGGATAAACATCTTAGGACAAAGAGTTATTTGCCCTTTTCTACGAGATTACTTTAATGCACCGTTATGTAACATAAACCTGCATGTGCAAGTATGTCGTGTGTTTGCCACCATGTGCGAAGTGTCACTGAGAATTATGGGTATGTCTGTGGTGACCCTGAAGGTATTATTGTACTTCCTGCTAAAGGATGGACCTGCCTCTAAGTCTGCTCATGACATTTACCCATCAACTGTCAACAACCAGGGGGCAGGAAGTAGGGGGTGTATCTTCTGATGGTGCTGTAGTCATTATACAATCGATTCATTGACTCGTCAACACAGCGTGAAGAAACCTAATGAGATTGCAGCAACAAAAAAAGCTTTAAATTAGCATTATTAGTGTAATGTACAACACTCATTTAGTAAGAATGTTGTGACTTGGTTCAATGTTAGCTTAAACCCAGTAAAATTTAAAGTAAATAAAGAAAAGTGGGCGAATCCAACCCACCCACATGCATATGTATCGAGTCCAGAGTACAAACTTTGAACAGGGGTGCAGAGTGGCTGAGTTGTATTAAATATGACTGAAGCTGACAGCAGCATCTAAAAAGTTTGCATCTGTCTCTGCAGCAATAATAACTAAACAGCTGTGCTTACATAATCTTTAATTATGATGCCTAGAACCATGAATACACATTCATGAGGAGAAAACAGGTAACCAATACAAGAGGTTGAGCATGGGAGTTCATTTGTGACTTTGGGTACAGTAAATGAGCCAAATGCTCAATGGTCCACTAGTTTTTTCAGAGCTTTAACCACATGTAATTATCTTTATTAATGAACAGAACTGGTACAGATGTCATAAGCATCCATATATGACCAGGTGCCACACTTCAGTGATGTAATGACACCTGCTATAACTGTTTTTTTCTTCCCTTATGGGGTACGAATATTATATTTCATCTGGAGTCGTGTTTCTGGCGACCTGGTGAACATTCACTCATTTTAGCTTTAGTTTTTGGTCTCTACCAACTCCTGAGGAAAATAGCTGTTTCCTTCCGGTATCTGTCTGCTGTTTGCTGCTGAGAATGTAATGTACAATGGATTTCCTTTGAAAACATCTGTCTGTGAGCAGTAAGGGTGAACCAAAATGGTAAAGCAGTTGGCCAGACAGCTAAACAATACACTAAAACTCTCTATAAAGCTCTGTAAAACTGAAAAATACCCACATTAAGTTGAGTTTTTTTAACTTAATAGTAAAATACAAATACAGATGGACACTGGCCACTTCATGGACTGTAATCAAAGGGTTCTTTTCCGACATTATCTTTTCAAGATGATGTGACAAGCTAATGATACCAGAATTAATTACACGGAAAACCCATGATTACCCCTGATAGCAATCACCATCTAGAAAACTGCAGCTATAAAGGTCAGTTCACTGACTTTCTTCCTTCTATCTACCCAATCAAATTGAATGACACTTGGTATTACTCAACAGATCGTTTTCGTTTAATTTTTAATCTTCCTATCCTCTTACAAACTAATCTGTTGGTGATGAATAGGTTCTACAAAAGTGATGTACTATTCCAAGGCTGTCTGGGCAGCTGGAAGGAGAAAACGGAGCCATAACTCTGTGACATAACTTAAATAAATGTGAATACCATGTCTCACTTTATCTAAAACTCCATCTTCACTTTCATAACTCACCTTGATCAGCGCCTCCAGCTCATTAGGAGTGACACAGGGGTGTCTCTCCAGGAACGAAGCCTTCTCCAGAGTGATGCTGGTTTTCTGGTCGCTCTCAAACGGCTGCTCCAGTGCATTGAATGCCAGACCTCCACAAACCAGGTAGAGAACGACAACGATGAACACTGCCAGCACCGTCTTCCACTTCATCACTGAGTGGAGTGCCGCAGCCGTGCCGTCGAAGCTGGTATCCATGCTGGCCACCACGCTTGCAGAGCGGGAGGAGATGGATAGGCGTGGCAGGGGGCAGTGACCGTTTGCTTTAGGGTCATAGCCCATGGGGTTCTGCATGGTGGCCACGCTGGCCTGGACCAGACTGGACTTCGCCATGCCAGACTGGACCTTTTTGGGAGGGACCAAATTGGTCTGGACCGCCACTAGGGAAGAGTGAGAGGAAAAAGGAGATTAATTCATGTTTTATTTAGCTTAGTGTTTGAGGCAGCAAGTCTGCCTTCTGGACGTGATTCAAATCATTTTAAGCAAATAAAAAACTGACAAACTGGCTCCGAAAAAATGTGACAAACAATCTTCTGAAATGTTGTTTTCCCTGGTTTGACACAATTACACAAGGCATTTCCAGTGCTAATGGGTTTTGAGATCCTGGTCTGTGATAACCAGTCTGTAGCAATAATAAGAAAATGATGAATATGAATACATGGATCAACGAGATCATTTCATTGTTTTCTCCCACCTTTAAGCTTTCATGTGGCTTTCATGCAGTAACAGCAAAGGGAAACTAGTTTGTAGAAGATTTCCTCTTCCTAAAGACTAACACAGAGAAGTACAACACTACATATTTTCAGTGCTTTAATCCCAAACTGGCTCTTCATCAGATACAGAGGTATTTAAATTAATAACCAACTCGCAGTATATACATGAGGAAGTGCTCAAGAAATTGTACTTTTTCTAAATGTAATAAAGAAACTCATTTTAAAGGCAGCATTACAGCATTGCAAGTCCCAGGTTGTGAAGCACGAGTCACTCTGCAGCTTTGGACTCAGCACCCGAACATCGCTTTGCAAACACCACACATCCACACATCGAAAATCTATGACCTCCTGCATTAAAGCATTAAAGGGTGATTTTCTTCGATTACTCTGAGCTAATGAAGGGCTCTCCACAAAGCAGACACTCAAAGCTATCAGCAAAAATGTTATCCGCTATCTGTTATCCAGCCTACAGCGGTGTCAAAGCTGCACCGTGACTCTCTGTCATCTCAACATCTCGCCATGCTGAGAATTTATTTTCTGTTTCCTAAAAGCCATTAGTCCTGTGAAATGGAGCCTCAGAAGTCCACAGCTACTGGCTTAATCGCTAATGCAGAAAACATTTTGATTAAATGAATGTGATGAATGAAAAACAAAGAGAACCATCCTGATTTCGGGGTATTAATCAAATGATTTCCTGAAGACTTCACAGACACACACCACTTCACAGCTATACATGTTTACAATACTGCTGGGTGAAGGAAAATTGAAATGCCCTCTTTGCCCTCTTAGAATTCAATTTTTCTAATAGACTGTAAGAGAGGGATAAGTGCCACTTTCAGTCATTGGCTTCAGGATGGGGTTTTTATAATAAATGCAAGTGCGCTGGGGCAGGTCAACCAAGTGGCAAGCAGCACCTTGGAGGTAGCCAAATTTAGATTCCAATGTGTATGAAGTATTGTATAAGCTATTCAGAGCTCTGGCCTTCACCCCTCATGCCCCCGTCTCTCTCGGATCGGATGGCGTGCCTCCGAGCCATGGGTGGAGCCTGTTGTCTACAATGCTGCAACTCTAGAAGGTACGAATAAGAAATTGATTTGTTTGGGGGGATGGAATCTTTTGTTTAATGGGATAGTATCACTTATGGGATATGCTGAGCAAAATGTATGCACTAAAACACGCACACACCCCACCCTGATGAGTCAAGGACGTCCAGGAAGTGTCTCTCTCTCTCTCTATCATCCAGGAGCTATGAATCTTGTTACTTAATTCCTGTATCATGAGTGAATCAATAACAGCAAAGTGGTGTCCCGTGCTTGGGAAGGCGCAAAACTGCCACTTTCAATTTACAGTATTTGCATTTAAGGGGCGGTGGCTGTGGCTATTTTTAGAAGATGGGATGAATTTGATAAATTAAGAACTATGACACTACGCTGACATCTTTGGTGCAGTCATGTGCAGTCGCCTGCTGGTGAATGAACTGCAAAGTCCATAACTAGCCTTATTAAGACATTATTTCCATCTCATCTTGAGTGAGTGAGTGAAATTGAATAAATCAGCTCTGTGGAGCAGGTCGGCAGCAGCAATACATTGTGAAAGCCGAGTGATAAAAAAAAAACCCAACAGGATAAAAATAATGTTTATGATCGAAGTCTATATCTTCATCTTAAACCATAGAGGTGAAACCAAAACTGTTTGCGTTTCAAATTTCATCAATCTAAAATGCTTTTCCAGCACTGAATATGCTCCATATTGATTTTTGCAAATTAAATAAGGCCTGAGAGGAAAGCAGCAGTTTTTATCAGATACTATCTGATCCTCTCTCTCGCTCTCTCCCTCTCTCAGCTAACACTCTCTGTCTCCAGAATGTCTGGCCAAAGCACAGGAAATGTTCACCAGAGAATCAGGTGCATCAAATATATATCCCTCAATTTACCCTTTAAAAAAAAGAAAAAAGAATGGATAAATTATATGAGTTATGATGAGGATATTGATGATGGCCATGAAATCTTGCATCAACCATTTAGGTTAACAAACTCTTTAGTGGGGCACAGCTGTGATGGGACTTCAGTTTGTCAACATTTCAGTATGTCAGCTGCACAAAAGCTCCAAAATGTAAAACTAAGTGTAGTAAGAATAAATATGAGGCTGAATTTTGGGTTGGCCCTTGGCTCATTTATTCCCTGTGGCAGGTTGTAGGCGTTTAACTCACCAGCTGAGCCTCAAAATTAAGTGTCAAGTCAGTTTGAATAACAGAGGACTTCCGGAAGAAATCAATTTCAAAATAAAGTATATCAAACTACATCTCAAAACAAAGAAGATTCATTTCGATTCTAATTTACTTTTTGCATGTAATTCTTGCCTGGTCGAGAAATCTTAAAATCTCGTGCCACATTATTTTTTAGGCAACAACGTTACATCCTTTTGTTTTGATCGTTTTCCGGTTTCACGCTGGATATTCCTGCGCGCTTTACGCAGTAGTAGCTCCGCTTCCAGCAGCGCTGCCCGCCACAGCTGAGCACAGGGAGGATGGAGCAAGACAAAAAAAAAACAAAGAAATAACCCCCAAAACGCTTTGTCTCATGTT
Organism: Larimichthys crocea; assembly: GCF_000972845.2. Classification (NCBI taxonomy): domain Eukaryota; kingdom Metazoa; phylum Chordata; class Actinopteri; family Sciaenidae; genus Larimichthys; species Larimichthys crocea. The sequence goes on along the minus strand of NC_040034.1, from coordinate 7,874,507 downwards.
AAGGCGAATTTATGCAAACTATAAACACACAAATGAGAGAAAACACGAAGTGAAATAAGCAAAATAATCAATAATCAATGTGCAAACTGTTAAAGCCGGCGAATAGGGTAGCCTGGTGTAATTTATTGTGTCTCAGGCATCTCCATGAGATGTTGCTGAGATTTGGAGTGCTATTAAATGGCAAATGTCCAAAATCATGAGACAATAATAAGGCAGTGTTTACCAACCTTGTTCAGGGTCCCAGTTAACTTGTTTCCTCGGGTTTTCTATTGGAAATTTCATCTCTAATTCTGTTCTCAGTCAAAACGTGGAGGAATTTGTTCAATGCGGCAAAAGAAATACAGAAAAAATAGACAAATCACGAAGACTTCTTCTCACACATCTTCGGCACACCATGTTTTCGTGGATGTGGACGTGGGTGTCATTTGTACGGAGGAATAAACGCATCGCAAAACCGCATTGTCTGCCTCAGCTGTCCCCCTCCTCCTCTGCTTTTTTTTTCTCCACCTCGCCTGGACGCGTGGTGTTCGCCTGACAGACTGAGATACTTGTAAGCCCATCACCAGACCACATCCCATTTCATACTCAAACATACACACATATACAGCAGTGACCCAGACCAGGATCACAGCAGGAGTGTGTCCAAATAAGCAACTTTGCCCACGCAGCGAGAACAACGGGGAAGGATGCTCTCCTCCCTTCCATTCCCAAAGCGCACTACTCCACCTGCCTTTCGCTGTAAATAGCTGGAGGAAAATAGCTTCTAGCTCTGCGTCAGATACATTTTCACTCATTTTTAGAATCCGGTTTTGTATACTCACTCTTGTGTGCCTTTTCTCCCCCAAATTAGGATTATCCTCGCATCGTTGGGGAACCGGTGACTGAGCACATGGCGCAAGGCGGCAAGTCAGAGATCTACGCCAAATCAGCAGCAGACTTGAACCATTACATCATTCACATGTATGAGAAGCAGTGCATTATTTATGAACAAGTTACCTCCTCCATCCCGTCAAACCCCTTTAACTGCGTATTCATTTGGTCAGATGATGGGGCTGACCATATGGTGCAGCGGCACAGACAATTATTTCAGGGAAGAAGAATTTAGAATTTATTTTCAGGGAAATTTTCAGGCAAATACAAAACAAGTCTGATATTTTTGTTTGATTATATTATGTTTTTGTTTTTTTTTTTAAATCATGAAGCCAATATCTGCTACAGGTGTTGAACGTTTTCAAGTTACATTTAAAGGACCATACCCTTATTTGTTTCTAAATGTTTTGGTCCATCTATTCAGATATTATTTATGTATTTTTACCTAGACAGCTACCGATTCCATTTATTTTAATGGACTGTGTGTGTTGCAAAGATCTGAATCATGCTCGAGACCTGCTAATATTACAATTACAATGTTGTAATCTTGCATTACACAATAAAAAACAAAGAGAGAGAGAGAGAGAAAGAGAGTGAGAATAAACAATGAAGAGGTAATATGAGTAGTACAAATACTAACATATACAGTAACATATGCTACTGTATATACAAGTAATGGCAATAGTGAGATTGCACATACACGATAAACAGCTGGAAGTACGCCCATCAGATATGCAGTATAAACTGTGGTATATGGATAAACTATAGATTTGATAAATGGATGGACAGTAGTATAAATATGTATGGGTATGTGAATGGTAAGTAGGAGCCATCACCCAGTGAGGCTGTGTCATGGAAAAAATAAATATATAATCAATAAAAACAGTATTAAAAAAGAAAAATGTAGAATAAAGTTGAATAGACACTCAACTTGTCGAATGCAGGTGTAACTAATAACGTCAATTACTGCAATAATTGCTGCAATGGAGACATCATTAATGTTATTTGTTCCACCTGTGCTTTTGCAGCTCTGACAAGCAGAGAAAAAGGTTCTTTGAATTTGATTCATTGGGGAACGATAAAGAAACAAGGACAAGATTCAGAGGAGCAGCGATTATTCAGACAGCAAAATTACATAAAAGCAGAAAAGGTTTAGAAGCCTCAAAGGCTCAAACTATAATTTTGTATCCACATCAATTTGACATCCAGTATCTCAGCTCATCATAATTAAAAACAAAACCATGGTTTAGATAAGGTTAAGCCCACTGATGTTATATGTCTCTAACAGCATGAGAAAATATAGTTTTTGCCTAGTCTCATTTAATCTGGGAGTGCAGCATGAGGTATTAATAGACCATTTTACATAAGTTTATTTATTGTAAACTGGTAATAAAATCAAACACTGAACAACTAGGCTAACTACGCTGCTCAAAAAGTCTGTTTCACATGTTTTCTGTCACAGTAACAATCACAATCCTTTGTTGGTAAATGACGTACGGGGTTAAAAGGTCTATTACACAATACAAGGAACACGACAGAATTAACAATATGCTGCTGACAGAATGTTCTCATAAACGACGTGTACTTGGTTGAATCAGAAATTATATTTGTTGCACTCTGTGGTTTTTCCACATTGGTTGAGGTAACTTTGATGGGTTTCATTTTTAGCAGGCCAGCTGGTGTATGTGCACCACAGACTGCCCTGAAAATGGCACACTGGTAATAAACAAAATCGGCTACACAGCCATGTCATGGTTATTCATAATGGTTCATTATATGGTGCACCTGGTAGAAATTTTGGACCCTGGAGGATTTCATTGAAATGTAACCATCATCAGTGTTCCTGCACCTTTCACACTGCTGTAAAAATGGCCTATAATCAGTGAGACTTGTGTCCATCAGTACCAGTTCCACCACTCATTGGATGAGAAAAGTAACATCTTAATCTACAATTTCCAGTAAGTCCCATTTTTTAAATTCATTTCCTATTGTTTTGTTTTACACATTGTGTCATAGTTCTTCTTCTTCTACTGTCTTCTCTCATCTTGATGGGGGAGACTCCAAGGATACACAAGGCTGTAATGTGTCAAGCATTATAGATCAATTTTACTGTTTCCTGGCCCTTGAGAGCTGTTTTTCAAACGAATACATTTCTACAATGCGTTATAAGGGAGACATTGTATACAAATTGAGCAACTACAAGGCCGTTTCCTGCTCTTAATTGCCAGTCACAGGGGCTCCAGTACACAGTCTACTGTGTTTTATGAGCAATGAGGACATACATAGGACAGAATATAGTCTGACTTTTCCTGCAGTTTATTGCCTTCTCCACTTGCTTCATCCTGTTTAATGCACAAACTGTGGCTCAGATATCCCAACAGTGTATAAACACAATTATCCATGTG
>NC_040034.1:7838295-7871222 GCF_000972845.2 Larimichthys crocea | reverse complement strand
GTCATGTGGAAGTTTTAGCATGTGAAAGAACACATAATGATTCATATAATAGTTTTTTTATGAATTGTGCTTTAAAAACTTGTTGCCATGTTGTGATATCAGTGCACTTTCCCCAAGACAGGTGTTTGTTTTCCTCCTGGGTGTGGGGTGGCGTGACCTTCCTTACGTACAGAGCGTGGATGACGTACGCACTCATAGCAACCAGCATGGCGACGGGGAAGCTTTACCTCGCTCCTCATCTGCTTAGGAGCTAGTATTAGGTTGTTACCTTTCGCTTACAGCGTTAAAATATGTTCACAGTCGAGCACCTGTGGTTTCTGGATGATCCGAGCTCTGCGTCGCTAGCCAGAATATTTCTGCGGAAAATGGGATACCTGAGTGTAACATGGACTCGAGAATAGGTATGCAAACGCTGTAGCGTGAGCTAACTAGCTGGCTAATCGACAGAAGGAAGCAAATTTAAATGTGCTTAGGCAGCAGCTCAAAGATAAACTCATGCTGAAAGCGTTACACTCACTGATATGGCTTCAGGTCGACAAGGAGATGGTCAGCCCTTCACGTTACTTGTTACTAGTAAGACAGTCAAGTTAGCCTGCAAGACGCCAGCTAACGTTAAGTACATTATTTTGGTTCATTAAGTTAAAGAAATGTGTGAAAAAAACGTATTATGTATTACTGTAAACCCCCTTATATTAACAACCGAAATTAAATATAAATAAATTAAAAGTAGTTAAAAATAATATTTTTTGCTAAATAAAAGCAAAACTTTAAGGAATGGTTTATTTATTGTTTGTATTATTACATACTTGCACATTAAATATCTGAACTTACCTTGAATATACCACTGCCGATAATATAACACACTAGAGCCAGAATAGAAAGTATTACCCTGACTGTAATGTATAATTATATATTTTTTTTTATTATAAATTGTTATAATTTATAACTTAGTGTGTGTATATGCAAGTCTTACTATATATATATATATATATATAGTATATATATATAATATAGATATATAGATATCTATATATTAGTTAGGCTGTAGATAGATAATGTTATAGATAGATATTATTATATAGTATACTTTATTATCTTATTGCCCCGAAGGATTCTTTTGTCGCAGCAGCATTAAGACACACGACGGCCCCCTATACTCCACAGCATACATATACAGACATGGGGTAAATGTGACACAGTATAAATAGTAGATACTCTGGGATGAAGCCCATGGTTCTAACTCAATAGTACACCTACCTCCCTCTATATACAAAGAAAAAAAACATGTGGACTCTTGTGCAATAACTTGAATGCGAGAATCAATTATGCATCCATTATTATGTCCATCAGATCAACTGTTATAGATATTGACCATTCCCATCACAAGTTATCAAACATTCAGAAACCTCAAAGTGTTTCACTTTACAAAGATATGAAAAGTAAAATAGCTTGTCAAACTGTGCGCACAAAATTGCGTGTTTAATAAAGATCATTATAACCGTCTTTGTTTTAGGGAGTGTATCATCTGGATTGGGGTGCAGCCGTGGTATGAGAGGACAGCCGTCAAAAAGCAGTCGTAAGTATTAATATGTGCATATTATCATAAGAAATAAGTCAAATGGTGTTGATCACTTGTTAAGGTAAAAGGTTAATTTAACGTGTGGTGTATTTGTTCTCTTTCTTCTGTTTTAGCTTTCTGCCCCTCCCTCTTCCAGCAAGTTGACACAATCTATCATTAAAGACCAAATGGTGTCTCATTACAAAAAGGTTTACTCAGCTAAAGGTGAGCTACACGGCAGGAATACATCACGTTGACATTCAGTAGACCAAATTAATTCAGCTCCTAGCACATTATAAGACAATATGTCAAGGTGTTTAACACCTGTATCTCTGTTGCATAATAATTAGATTAATGATATGTTGTGGTCTTACATTTTTGCCTCGTTCCACAGCTGCCATTGATGCCTCAGTACCTAAAAGCTTGATACATAGTGTAAAGTGTAAGTATGAAATATTAAATAAATGATAATTTTAACTCCAAACACACAAATGTCATTCTAGCATACTCACAGTGGATTTTAATAGCATAATAAGTTCTTTAAATGCTTTTTAGCCGTCTAAATGTAACTTAACCATAGGTATTGGTGTCAGGTCAGTATTGCAAAAAGTACTAAAGTAGAATGTGCAGATTTAAGAATATGCAGATTTACAAAACAAGTACTAAGGTAGAACATAAACTTAAAACAACAACAACAACAAAAAACAAAAACAAAACAAACAAGAACAAAAAATAGCAATGGACAAAAAATAATGATTCATATAATAGATTTTTATTGAATTGTGCGTTAAAAACTTGTTGCCATGTTGTGATATCAGTGCACTTTCCCCAAGTGACAGGTGTTTGTTGTCTCCTGGGTGTGGGAGTGGCTTGACCTTCCTTACGTACAGAGCGTGATGACGTACGCACTCATAGCAACCAGCATGGCGACGGGGAAGCTTTACCTCGCTCCTCATCTGCTTAGGAGCTAGTATTAGGTTGTTACCTTTTTGCGCTTACAGCGTTAAAATGTTCACAGTCGAGCACACTGTGGTTTCTGGATGTATCCGAGCTCTGCCGTCGCTAGCCCAGAATATTTCTGCGGAAAATGGGATACGCTGAGTGTAACATGGACTCGAGAATAGGTATGCAAACGCTGTTAGCATGAGCTAACTAGCTGGCTAATCGACAGAAGGAAGCAAATTTAAATTGTGCTTAGGCAGCAGCTCAAAGATAAACTCATGCTGACAGCGTGTACACTCACTGATATGGCTTCAGGTCGACAAGGACAATGGTCAGCCCTTCACGTTACTTGTTACTGTAACTGTAAGACAGTCAAGTTAGCCTGCAAGACGCCAGCTAACGTTAAGCTACATTATTTTGGTTCATTAAGTTAAAGAAATGGGGAAAAAACGTATTATGTATTACTGTAAACCCCCTTATATTAACAACCGAAATTAAATATAAATAAATTAAAAGTAGTAAAAAAAAAGTATATATATTTTTTGCTAAATAAAAGCAGAAACTTTAAGGAAATGGTTTATTTATTGTTTGTATTATTACATACTTGCACATTAAATATCTGAACTTACCTTGAAATATAACACTGCCAATAATAATAACACACTAGAGCCAGAATAGAAAGTATTACCCTGACTGTAATGTATAATTATATATTTTTTATTATAAATTAATGGGATAACTTAGATATTAAACAGTGTGTGTATTGGCAAGTCGTTACTAGAATATATATATATATATATATATAGATAGATAGATAGATAGATAGATACATAGATACATACTTTATTATACTTTATTGATCCCCGAAAGGAAATTCTTTCAGCAGCATTACAAGTGACACAGAACAGGCTCACACTATACATACACAGACATACATATACAGACATGAGGTAAAAATGGTGACACAGTATAAATAGAATAGAATAAACTCTGAGGATGAAGAACACATGGTTCTACCTCTAATAGTATACCTACCTACCTCTTATATACATCAGAAAAATATACATGTGGACTCTTGTGCAATAACTTGAATGCAGAGAATGCAATTATGCATCCATTATTATGTCCATCAGATCAACTGTTAATGATATTGACACATTCCCATCACAAGTTATCAAACATTCAGAAACGTCAAATGTTTTCACTTTACAAAGATATGAAAAGTAAAATAGCTTGTCAAACTGTACGCACAAAATTGCGTGTTTAATAAAGAATTCATTATAACCGTCTTTGTTTTAGGGAGTGTATCATCTGGATTGGGGTGCAGCCGTGGTATGAGAGGACAGCCGTCAAAAAGCAGTCGTAAGTATTAATATGTGCATATTATCATAAGAAATAAGTCAAATGGGTGTTGATCACTTGTTAAGGTAAAAGGTTAATTTAACGTTGTGGTGTATTTTGTTCTCTTTCTTCTGTGTTTAGCTTTCTGCCCTCCCTCTTCCAGCAAGTTGACACAATCTATCATTAAAGACCACATGGTGTCTCATTACAAAAAGGTTTACTCAGCTAAAGGTGAGCTACACGGCAGGAATACATCACGTTGACATTCAGTAGACCAAATTAATTCAGCTCCTAGCACATTATAAGACAATATGTCAAGGTGTTTAACACCTGTATCTCTGTTGCATAATAATTAGATTAATGATATGTTGTGGTCTTACATTTTTGCCTCGTTTCACAGCTGCCATTGATGCCTCAGTACCTAAAAGCTTGATACATAGTGTAAAGTGTAAGTATGAAATATTAAATGATCATTTCAACTCCAAACACACAAATGTCATTCGAGCATACTTACAGTGGATTTTAATAGCATAATAGGTTCTTTAAATGCTTTTTAGCTGGTGAACCATCAGGTATTGGTGTCATATTTCACATTTTAACACATTCACAATGGTATTTAATACCATAATAATTAGTTTAAATGCTTTTCAGGTGTCATGTCTAAATGTAACCACTAACAGGCAGGTGTTAGTGTGTCAACATGTTCTCCCTAAAACTCACTACTTTGCACTGGTGTTCCAGAAGTTCACAAAGACATGAATCATATGATGTAACATAAAATGCAGTCATGTAAGAACACGACGCAACTTCATCTGTAATAGTAAAAGTCATGCACTCTTGATGATATCACAGTTGCTCTCTCACATACCTCTTTTTTAAGTCTTTGCCTGTTCTCTTGGGGCTACCCAAAGTTATTTAAGGACATGAAACAGCAGGTTGAGGAGGTGTAGGTGTAATGTTTTTCATAGAGAATGTGTATGTATATACAGTATGTTACCATTTCCTGCATCTATTATTTTTTTCATTGCCTGGTTACAGACAATGACCGGATCAGACAGGAGCGGTTGAGGAAAGGGGGTCGTCCTCACTCAGCCCACTCTCTTTCACAGAGGGATAGCAGAGCCTCCTGCTCCTCAGCCCAGGTAAGAAAACAACTTGGTCACAAGCATTCAAAGGTTTTAATGCAAAGCTTACATTATTTGTCATTTCATTTTTTTCAGTTGGTACAATCTGATTCAAAATACCATGTTTGCTTTTTAGAGTAGATTATCTGTGCAGTATGACGACAGCCCCTACCTCTGCTCAAGGAGTTCCCTGGTTTCCAGCCCAAGGTTTGGCACATCCTTTCATGCCAAGGAGATAGTTTATCCATCGCGTAAAGTCGGTTTACAGAACCAGTTTCATCGCGTCCGCCCAGCATCAGAAGTAAAGCAGCGGAGCCCAGATGCGACTTCACATAGAATGCAGTCAGCGTGTTCACTGGACGCTTCTGGAGATCAGAGTTGCTACAAAACTTTCCAGGACCCTGTTCAGAAGACATACAGTGGGGACTTAATCCAGAAACATTCACAGCACTTTACCCAAGATAAACCTTTCACCCCAAAGACCCTGAAGACAGATAAGAATTCATACCTGTCAAATTATCGCTACTACAGAGCACCACGAAGGAAACCCACTCAGGATTGCACTCAGTCAAGATTAATGCGACAGGAGACATATCATGGAAGGTACTTACCGAACATCTGAGTTGGTTTTAAGGGAAAGATCAAGAAACGTGTCTTTAAAACACATAACATGTGTTCTAACGTTAAAATCTAAATCTGTTTTATGCAGCACAAAAACCAAGGAATGCACACAGGAATCACACGAGCCATCTCAGGTAATTTTAAGGATTTAATTTGGTTATTTAAACATGTTTGCTTTTTTTTTTTGTGACCAGCATATATCTGGCATTTTTACTTGATACATTACTAAAATTTATATTAATTATTCCAATCATTTAAAATCAACAATTTTCATGTTAATCAATAATCAATTAATCCATTTATTTACTAACCTTTTTTCAAGTGATTAAATGTCACCTTATTGGTGGTACGTGAGGTGCTTCGTGGTGTGTGCACCTCCCACATGCACTGTTTATAACAGGCACAAGAACACAACCATGCCTCAGTTATTATCACATAATTATTTCAGTGATGATGACTGCAACAAGTTCAATATTACCTACACTGTCTGAACCTGGTGACATTCTGTGGTACAGTATCCAAGGCTATAATATAAATAACATAGCAGGGTATAATTATTATGTTGCTCAAGGTCAGTAATCCTTGTCTGGTTTATGGTCCCTGTAAAAATGAACAGCTGTGAAACTGGAGTGTTAACGGCCATACTAAACATTTGGTTATGAGGTAGCCTTGACAATTTTGAATATGCCTTCTCATTTTACAGTCCTTTTTGTTTTACAGGGATTTAATACAGAACATGAATGGTCTGAGGATGAGTCCAACGGCACATATTTCTCATCATCTAGACAACAGAGTCGCGCTAATAAGAGCAGAGACCGCGATTTCTTTGACTCGTCATCCAGGTAAACTCATGGGGCTGAAACACTGTGTTGCATTTTAAGCTGAATTTTAGACAGTGTGTATTTTATGAAGTCCGAAAATAAATTAAGTCTCATCTTTTAGGGTCTCACCAGAAGGCGGGAAATCTCCCACTATGAAGAATGTATCTTCAGAGTGAGTTCTCTTTGATAGTGTCTAACTTTTATATACACTTTAATCAATGTACTGGAAAAATACTGCCATGTGAGGATTTGACAGTATGATGTTCAGTGAATCTTAAGAAACATCTACTATAATATGTCTGTGCAGAGAATAATCCTCCTCTGGTCTCCAACAGAGAGGAAGAATTAATGTACCTCGAATTCATTTCTGCTGTAACAGAGGATATCTTGTCCCGGGGGCACATCTCTGACAGGTTTGTCATTGTTTCTATAAATTACTTGAGATTTTGTGAGTCATTGCTGTAGTGTAAGTGTCTGTGTCCTCTGAAAGGGTCCTGGACCGGGTGATAAAGCGTCATATTGACATGAATCGGCATCACCTTCACGAAGTAAGTCGATACTTGTTGTTCAGGTCACAGATTTAAATTAAATGTTTTAAAACATTTAAAAGGTTGTCAGAAGGAGCTCCTTCAACTTGTTCTCATGCATCTGATTGCGTTGTTTGTTTTTAGGGTAAAATGCACCACCTTCTGGAAGTGCTGCGCAAAGATTTTGAAGAGACACCCAACACATTCACCTGCAGTACAGAGTTTGAAAAAAAGGAAAATGGACTGCTTGATACATTCCTCCCAAATTTGGAAGCAGGGGAGAAACAAGTGAAGACCAAAGAAAACAACGACCTGTCCCTTTATGCATCACTAATTAAAGACTGCGATTCGCTAGGTTATGCTGATCCCCTGATGGTGTCTACACCCTTATGCTCGCCTGAAAGGTTTGATTCACCAACTCAAACAACTGAAAAGTACGGAGAAGATGACAATCTTGAAAAGGGCATTAGCTCTCCTGGGCTTAGTGAGCACGTTTCTAATAATGCAGGAATAAGTGAAGAGGACTTTGATCAAAATCAAATAGGCACAACTGCAACAAACGAAGTCAGCAATGAAAACCACGAAAACGCCAGTCTAAGCAGTGACAAAGGATTTCATCAAGAGCTTGAGCAAGCTGAGGTCAGTTATGACGGACAGTCTAAAGAGCTTGAAGATCTGGGGAGAAGTTTGTCAAAGTCGCTTCATGTGACCAGCAATACACACTACAATAATGCGGAGGCCACTGAGCAACATACAGCAGCTTCTGTCAGTGATGATGAGTTCTGAGTTTTACTGTATTCAGGGATTGAACGTCCTTTCGTGATTTTATTACCGAGTGAGTGTTTTTCCTGAGAGAAATGTAATGTTTGAACTTTCTGAGAGCATAGTTTTGTGTTTGCAATTTTTAAAGCCCATCAATGTGGTGTTGTAGTTTGAGTTTGCTTTTTTTTTTTATAATAATCTTTTAACCAAAGCTCAATGAAAACTACAAGTAACAACTGAAAGTACATGAGAGACTTGAAAGTCTCATTTGGGATATTAAAGTATAAAGTGGACACATGCTTGAAATATAGTGGTTGAGCTCCAACAATAGACAGCCAGATGAATACTCTAAACATTTCCTAAATCACTGCCCTATAGTAGTTAGTATGATGAGCAAAGATGTGTTTAATTAGTATCTTTTTTTGTTTGAGTGGATTACAGTTAGTTTTAAGTCTGATGTAGCCGCAGTTTACATTTTCAGATTTACTGTTTTGTTGACTTGACATATGCCTCTGACATGTAGCAGCTAAGACTTGACTGTCACCAGAAAGTGTCTTTACAATAAATTTGCAATACATTTTCTACTCTTCTGCTTCTCGTATGTTTGCATTTTTCATTTTTTAAAAACTACATTACAATCTGGTAATAATGACTCTGCCTGCAACCAGCAGCACACACAAAAAAACACACCATTATTACCACATTTGAGGCTGGTGACTTTTGGCAAACAATTACTGGAGGGAGAAACCCGTTGCACAATATTGTGTGTGTGCTATTCCAGCTGTCAGTCGATGTGAAAGGTAAGCAGACAGGGCAGCTGTCCCATTTCTGGCATTTTCACCGCTCTGCATTCCAGCTGTCTGATGTCATGCCTCTGAAAACCACCATGTATTCCTCCGCCACATGAGGGGGGTCTACAATGCGTTTTTTTGAAGCGTCTGCTTAAAAGACAGCACGGGTAAAAATACATATATATATGTTGAAGAGTTGGGATGTGTTCCGATATAATTAAGTAGATTTATCAGCTATAGATACAGAGCGGTTATTATGTGTGGAAGCCGGCGGATGTAAACGGAATTAGGCTTGTTGCTCCTCTTCCAATCCCAGGAAGCGAAACACGCTCGGAACTTGAGTGAACTGTCGGATCGAGAGGAGGCATGGAGGAGTGCGACGTTAGTCCCGATCCATAAACAAACCGCAGACAAGCGAGAGGAGCTCTGCGCTTCAGACGAGAAAAGTTTGAATCCGTTTGACCTTGAAGACGAAAATCCCTCGGCGGACCGAATCCTTGTTTGTTGTTGGACTACTTTAAGTTGCACCTGGTTGGCTAACGGTAACGTTCATGTTTTTTTTTTTTGGGGGGGCTGGCCAAAATATTTACCGGCGACGTCAACGTCCGTCCCTCCGCCGCCACCTAACGGGCGCCGTCTATTTGCTGGAACGGCCGTTAGCGCGTTAGCAGTTAGGCTAATTTTTTAAAAGTTGCTGTTAACGGTTTTTTAACGTTTGTTTGTTTTTTTTAAAGTGAAGGAGCAAAAACTACCAATGGGGAAAGTAGCTAGCCGGTTTCGGGATGTGTTAAACACTCCGAACGAACTTCTCTGAACTGGTTGAGTTGTAAATTTAGTTAATTTAGTGATAAAAATAGATTTTTTTGTGTGTTTTTTTTGTGTGTTCGTAGCTTTGCTGCGTATTGAATCAGGTCGCGCTTGTCAAGTGTTGTTTGGATCAGGCTATTCACCGGAAAAGGATTAATCTACCCCACACACAAGCCTGGTAAACAACGTAAAAAAAACTACAAATTACCACAGGTTACCATATGTATGCTTTTTAATGGTGTGAAACACTTGGTAGAGGAAAGGTAACGTTAACTGAATCCCTTTTTTGGCGAGACAGCCAAGTTAGGTATCTTAGGACAAAATGCCTCATTTAAGAGGATTAAAGACTTTCTTTAAGTCTGGTGTTTGTCTGGTCTGGCATCTCTTTTAGCCTGACAGACCAGGTGTGAATACTTGTGCCATATTCCTTAGTGTTACCTGTTGTTTGTAGTGTTTTGTTGTTTGTTTGACTTGTTTCTATTTCATTTCCAGATCTGACTGCTGATGATGAACTTCACGACTCGGAGCATTCACACACAAACAACGAGGAGAATCATTTCTCTGGACTAAGTGAAGAAGAAGAAGAAGTGTGAAACATGCCCTTGCCATTCGGCTTAAAACTTAAAAGGACTCGAAGGTATACGGTTTCAAGCAAGAGCTGTCTTGTCACTCGGATCCAGCTGCTCAATGCAGAGTTTGTTGAGTTTACACTTTCAGTGGAGAGCACTGGGCAGGAATGTTTGGAGGCAGTTGCTCAGAGACTTGAGTTAAGAGAGGTATGTATGAGTTTTCATGCAAGTACAAGTGCCGATTGTTCTCTCTTATAGACTTTTTTTTTTTTTTTAAACTCGACATCTCAGCAAGAAAGTAGTTTTTTGTCCAGGTCTTACTTGGAAGTGGATCACAGAAACTGAGATAATGGTTTACTCATTAATGACATTACTTAGGAATTTGTGCATGTTTCGAAATTGTGTGTCAGTGTGGTCAAGAAAAGTCGCTCTGACTCAGTATTGAACAATGTACTGTGCTTAATACGTGTTTCTGGTCACTGTGGTCACGCAGTGACACCACCTGTTAAGCTCGAACTGAAAGAGATAACAGTAGAGACAGCTGCATATGCAGGTGATGTGGCAGTCTGCTATGTTGCTGTATACATGGTAAATGGACTGTACTTATGTAGCGCCTTTCTAGTCTTCCGACCACTCAAAGCGCTTTTACACTACATATCATATTCACACACATTCACACACTGATTGCATTGGCTGCCATGCAAGGTGCCAACTGCTGATCAGTTTTAAGAGATAACCACTCATACACATTCACACACAGAGAAGAGCATAAGTTATTGAGGCTTCATTTGTCATTGGTCTCTATTAGTGGTAGTAGTGAAAGGCCTCCGCCCTCATTTGGGTTTTCCTAGTATGCACTGAGCAATGTTTGTTTTTGATGTCATCAGGGTTGTTCGTGCAGTCATGTGGTTCTCTCAGCCTTTGATAGAGATGCAGATGTGGTCGCTCTAATTGATTTAGGAAATGGGAGGACCACCGTTTGTTTATGTTAGACTGTAGCTTTGAAAACAAATTAGGCTCTAACCTGTCAGATTTATTTATATAGATATCATATCTTTCAGCTTAATTGTCCTTCGTAAACAGCGAGCCTACAGGGGTTACTTTTCTTACCAGTGTTTATTGTGGGATGTTCAGACAGTCACAAGACTGAACAGGGAGTGCCAAAAGCCTATAAATGTAGAAAATGTCTAGAAAATGTTTTCACTGGTTGATTTTATATACATGGCATGTGTGATATTGACCTCCAGCGGTCACATAATAATATTTTGTGTGCAGTCCTAGTTTACTACAGTTAGTTCAACCTAAATTGGTGTGCAAGATATTCAAGTTGTCTTAAAATTTCCCTTGATCACAGCATTGTTGAGGAATAACGTTGCTTTCTTTGCTTGATAGATAACGTACTTCAGCCTGTGGTACTTCAACAAGCAGAACCAGCAGAGATGGATAGACTTGGAGAAGCCGCTGAAAAAGCAGCTGGACAAGTACGGACTGGAGCCCACCGTTTACTTTGGAGTCGTGTTTTACATACCCAGTATCACCCAGCTGCAACAGGAGATCACAAGGTGATGTTCCGTCGGTGACACGAGGCGTCTTGTCTTAAGGCTCTAACCTTATTAGCTTCGCGGCAGCTTCATGAATATTAGTCAAAATGTTATCAATTTTAATTATGAAACGAGCTAAGTTTAGTGCAACTACATCAGTTGTTTGTTTTTGGCTCTCTAAAATAAGCTTTGGCCAGGCTAAGGTGGCCTACTGGGCAGGAAGTTATTGAAGCTTTTTAGGTGCCAGCTTAAAGTAGCATCTTCTTACTTCTCTCCATCTCATCTCAAACAGATGACTCAAGTGTTAATCGTTCTTTTAATATTGCCATATTGAGACGTTTTGCTGCTGTTCTAACTTCCCTAAACTGTTTCTGTGGACCGGAATAAAGTTTTCATATTTGATACGTGGCTGCTTATCTATCCTCCATTCAAATAAACTCTTTCTCCACAGATATCAGTATTACCTACAGCTGAAGAAGGATGTTCTGGAGGGCAGGATCTCATGCTCACTAGACCAAGCCATTCGCCTAGCTAGCCTGGCAGTGCAAGGTACTATCAATATTTATTTAATACAAGTTAATACAAGAAACCTCAGCTTGATAAGCCGGGCGTTTCTTGGCTTAAATTTTTATGCAGTGTTAAGCCTCAGACAAAATCATGACTGGTGCAGTTATACAGCACTTGTCCATAAATCATGATATCAGGCAACGCTTGCTGAAGCACAAAGATTGTACTGGAAACACCAGAGTTATTTTCAATGATTCCCAGACACTAAGCTTGTGCCAGTTCATTAAGGTTTTTGCCAATCTCTGCAAGTTCGCTAAAGTTAGGGCGTTAATAAAGTATAATAAGCCCATTGCTTCTCAAACAGTTACTTTTGATCTGCATCAGAGCAAGCGAAAATTATTTTTGCATTCAAAGATGTAGTTTCTTCTCGAAGCACTGCTAGTAAAACGGGACTTTAAGTGGAATTTTATAAATTATCCTTGCCTGCTGCTCACAGTAGTTTGTCTGAAACCTCTGTTCAGCCACTCACCCTGGGGTTTATGAGAACATTTTCATGATTCTTGTAATATACAGCACTTAACAAGCACCATTAAACCTAAACTGGTCTATTAAATTGGACAGGCATGCGCGTGTGTGTGTGAGAGTGTGAGAGCGAGAATGTGAACTCCCCTTGCATGAGCTTTAGTCCTGACACGTCCTCCAACTTTTACCCAGCCAGAAGAATCTCAAACACTGCTGGCAAAGTTATATCAGGCACTGCAACTTACTGGCCTGGGTGTTAGCATAGCAGAGCGGCTGAGATCACTTACTGCTGCAACCGTGTTCAAATGACTGACCAGCGTTGAAGAAACGCCCTGGGAAACTTCTTGCAAGTTCCCATAAGATTTAGTCACTGCTTAAGTTGTCATGCAAGCTTGGCATATGTGCTGTAAATAAAGTTGTTTAGTTCCTATTGGCTGCCCATGGTTACAATATTTTGGAGTTGAAGGGCAGTTGCAGCTTTTGAGCAGTGCTGATGCCTGGGATACCCAACATTGTTGTGGGTGTTGCCAGCAGGCAGGCTGGAGCTGGTACCAGTTTTGGATCTCTACGTTGTCAGACGCTGAAGCAATTCCCTTTCATAACAAACAGGCCCCTCCTCTCCTAAAATTAGTCTTTCTTGTCATCACGCGTTTACAGCTTTCCAAGAGGCATTACACCATTCCACAATTCTTGAATTCCTATTTTGCCTTGTTCTAAATGCAGAAATGGCCATGTAATCTGGTTTATTCAGAGAGCAGTGTCATGCAGAGTATGCATTTATGTACTTACCGTGTCTTTTTTTTTGTCGACAGCTGACTTTGGAGACTTCAATCGATATGATTCCCAGGACTTCCTCCAGAAGTTTGTGCTGTTCCCTATTGTAAGTGTTATATTCTTTATGGTCAGCGTGTCAAATGAAAAATGTTACAGCTGCCCTGAGCTCATACCTGTCATATAAAATGCTCTATATAAAGAAATACTCATTTATATTTGATGGCCAGCACTGTATCAAACCCGACTCTGTTTTTGCAGGACTGGATCCAGGAAGAGCGAGTGCTGGAAGATGCCACTCAGAAAGTGGCTCTACTTTATCAGTCCTTCAGGTGAGCAAGTGACTGCAAAGCATCTGTCTCGTGTGTGGCCATTTTTTACCCACTCTGTCCTAAACATTTACTCCAAAAACAGCTGTCTCTTTATTATTTCACTCTAGTTTATTCTTGAGATTTCACTTTACTACTCCTTTTAATACCACAATATCAAACTGGATTACAATATGACTTTTTTTAATGACTGTTCCATAAGTTCATGCATTTCTTGGCTGGTCTGTGCTCTTGTCTTGTTGTTTTATGATTGTGTGGGATTTGATTGCTTCTTCCTGACTTTGTTTTCTGTCCCCTTTTTTTTTTTTTTCAGGGGTTTATCAGCCCCAGAAGCAGAGATGTTGTACATGCAGGAGGTGGAAAAAATGGAAGGCTATGGCCAGGAAAGTTATCAAGCCAAGGTATGTTTATAAGGTCCAGCCAGCGATCACCAGCAACACAAAAGAAGTATGCTGGAACTCATACGCTGTGTATCGCTGCATTATCGCTACTACAGCACAGCCTGATCAAAGAACTCTGTTGGTTAAAAAAACGATTTTACCTCAAAGACTGCTCTGCATGCCTCTCCTTTCATCTAACCAGGACAGTACAGGCACAGATGTTACGCTCGGATCCTGCCTCGATGGCATCTTTGTCAAGCATAAAAATGGCAGGCCAGTTCTTTTATTTAGGTAAGTCTAGAAACGTGTGACTGTTGTGTGACTGTCTTTTTTTTTCTAAAAGAGCGTATTTTGTCTGGTAACTTGTGACTCTCAGCATTAATTATATTGAATCAGATGACTTTTTGTGCCACGGCTCACAGCTATTCTTAAGCGAGGTTGTCTCCTGAATGTGGCCCAAGAGGAAATGAGTCAGTTAGTCTGTGTTAGCTGATAAGGATTCTGGGAGCATTTTCTGTCAGTCAGCTGAGCAGGTTAACATTCTCGACCTCGGCTAAACTGTACCTATCTTCATACCATTATGAGCACTAGATACCTCCTTGATTGACTCCCACATGTGTATGCCTGTTTGTCACCGTTAAAAATGCTGCAAGGGTTTGTGACCAGCATGACATCATGTGTTTTTTTTTTCTCTCTCCTCTTTCTCTTTGCCACTGTGCTTAAATTGGCTGTGTAGGTGGAATGAAATTAACAACATGAGTCACAACAGGTCTTTCTTTGCCCTGGAGCTAACCAACAGAGAGGAGAGTGTTCAGTTCCAGACTGTAAGTCTCTGCCGCCGCTGCACCTTCGCTTCTCTACACATTCCTCCGAGACATTTCAGTGTCTTATTGGATTTTTAGCAAAATTGGAAATGCGTCGTGGAGCTTGCTATCAGTTAGTCTTAACAATGCACCTATGTTTGTGTGTGAGGGTGGGGCTCTAACCTGGGTATGTTACGTATGTCTAGGTCATAAAGTCACATACCATTATCTGAAACTCAGTGCAGAAGTATTTGAGGTCACACACAAGCATGCTTAGAGATAACTGAGCAAACACCACCACCTCTGTACTAATTTGTTTCACCACCTAATGATTTCTTTCTCCTTTTTTTTGTGCAGGAAGACATGGAAACCTCTAAATATGTGTGCCGGATGTGTCTGGCCAGACTCAAGTTTTATAAGATCAACAAGAGTAGCCTGTAAGTGTTTTTAACATGTCTGGCCCAGTTCCTGTCTCTTTGTTCTTTGTCGTCTCCTCTTTACTGTAGCCTCACTTCTACCCTCCTGTCCTCCTCTCTCTTCAGAGAGGAGTGTGACCCCCTGCCTTCTGAGGGCTCCCAGAAGTCCCTTCTCACTCTATCCTTTCCTCGCTTTCCAATGCTCTCTCGTCCTTCTCTGCCTTCTAATAAGGGGTGAGCAACACTGTCAGCCACCGCCTACAGTATGCCTGGCAAGCAGGTGCCAACACCCATCCATTTCCAATTGCCTAGTCCAACAGAGCCACAGCAAACAGGCTCTCTGTATCTGAAATGGGCCTTGGGTTGTCAAGCATCTACTGATGTTTCCTCCAAGTATAATGAATTTATATATTTGGTTTAGTATGTATGTATGTATGTATGTATGTATTATTTATTGTTGTGTATCATTGGACCAGAGAATTGTGGTCTTTATAAATCTTTAAATTACAATCTGTCATTCATGGTCTGTAATTCATGTGTATCTGTCTTTAATCTTGGTCTTAGTCAGCCTGTCATTAGAGCGGTATGTCAAACCTCAGTACGCCTTGAGTGCTGTACAATGTTTGTGTTTCGTGAGTCATCAAAATATATTACTGAATGCTTATTAGAATTTTAAGTCTTCATCTTATTGTGTTTTCTTTGAGCAAATATTTCCAGATCTATATCACGGCTTTTTAAAACTTAGACTGTTTAAGCCAAGTTCAGTGTTTCTTAATTTTGATGGCCTTGACCTGATCTGCACTTGGCTGGCTGTGTTAAATGACAAAAGGGTAGGGTAACGCATTGGAAATGTATTATTAGTATTGTGTTATCGTCTCTTTTTTTATAACCAACATTTGTTTTCCCGGCAGCCAAACTCAGCCCACCGTCGTCAACCCAGTCAGACGGAGATCCTCTACGAGAATATCTCTGGTAAGAGATTTGCTTACTCAAAAGCCATTTCTGTCTGGGCATTGCAGCACATGATATATATATTAAAGTCATTATCTAGAGGGGAGGGTGACCGCACAGTTATAATTAATTCTTTGCTTTTAGACAGAGCTGTAACTGAATCGCTCTCTCGTTGATTTACAGCCAAAACCTCAGGCCTACATGATGCCCCCACCGCAAATGCACTACAATGGCCATTTCACAGAGCCTTACACATCATCACAAGGTAGGAATCTGAAAGTGTGTGCATTGGATAACAAGTTATTACATGACGCTATATCTTTGCACTGCGATTAACTGCACTGTCTGGAGCAAAGTCGTAATGTAGTATTACTTTGCTCTCTTACAGACAACCTGTACATGAACAGTCAGAACGGTTATTACTACCACTCCCAGACCAGCCTGGACTGCCCTCCTCTGGAACACAGCAGCGGAGGGCGCTTACGTAACGGCAGCGTGTACAGCGCCCACAGCACCAGCTCTCTAACCAATCCTCAGCACTACATGCAGCCCTCGCCAATGTCCTCAAACCCCTCCATCACTAGCGATATCACCAGGCCGGACTATGTGCCCTCGCATCGCCACAGCGCTCTCATCCCTCCTTCCTACCGTGCCACTCCTGATTACGAGACAGTAATGCGTCATAAGACCCGTGGGGCCGGAGGAGGGATGGTTTTGTCTCAAGAGCACCGTCAGAGCCACTCTATGAGAAACCTGAACATTGGAAACTCGTACGCCTACAGCAGACCGGACCCTCTAGTTTACAGCCAGCCAGAGATCAGAGGGGAGCATGGTGGAGCGGCCCAACACCACCACTATCCCTTCCATCTGGGCTCCAGCTTCCACAGCCCCTCTCCATACCCCTATCCGACAGAGAGGAGGCCCGTAGTGGGGGCAGTCAGTGTCCCCGAGCTCACTAATGTCCAGTTACAACAGGCACAGGAGTATCCAGCTCCTAACATCATGAGAACGCACGTGTACCGACCACCTCCACCCTACCCATACGCCCATCCACGGCCTGCCAACAGCACACCCGATCTGTCGCGTCACCTGTATGTCAGCAGTAGCAACCCAGACCTGATCATCACGAGGCGCGTGCACCACTCTGTTCAGACTTTCCAGGAGGACAGCCTGCCTGTTGCCCACTCTTTACAAGAGGTGTCAGAGCCCCTCTTCAGCGGACCCCCACACAGACACCCGTACCATGCCCAGAAGCGTAACTCCATTGAGATTGCTGGATTAGCGCACAGTCTCGAGGGGATGAAGGTCAAAGACCGCACCATGTCGTCCTCTGCCACTGAAACGGCCACTCCTCCTCCTGTCCTGCGGGACGGCCGCTCTCAGCTCAACGTGTTTTTGGAACGCACAAAGACAGAGGACAGGGGTGACATTAAGGAGAACGTGCAGTATGGACACAAAAAATCCCTTTCAGACGCCACCATGCTGGTTCACAGCAGCGGTGAAGAAGAGGAGTTTGAGGACGACAGCGGACGCCACACTCCGCTTTCTCAGGATGCGGTCGCAGCGATCGTTCCTGACCAGTCGTCACAGCAGCATCACAGCTTGACATCTCTCTCTTCTCTGACGGCTCAGCAGCAGACTCCCATTGAACCGCCTCCTGCATACCCCACAGGCTCCTCTCTTGACCCCTCTATAACCAGCTCCATAACCTGCAAGGTTCGCCCCTTGATCCAGGAGGGAGAGCCTCTGTACCTGCTGTCAGATTTACGACAGCCCAGGATTATGCCGTCAGTCTCTGAGGGCGACCTGAGTGGCCAGTCTAAGAAGCCCAAGAAAGACTTCAAGAAGAGGCCTGTGTCTGATGTGCCTCCTGGGAAGAAAACAGTAGAAGGGTTGCCCCCTCCGGTGAGTCCTGTTCTCCAGTCTTCTCCTGAGCTTAGAGTGATCCTATTAATGTTTTTATTTAATTTATTTCTGCACTGTAAAACTTCAGAGAACCCAGTTACTGCTCTTGGTGTCTTGTTTATTTGCATCGGCATGTTTTTTTTACCAGCAAACATGACATCATGCCTGTGTCTCTTCAACATCACATGAGCTAGTTTCAGTAGCTTTGAATGACGCAAACAGTCTCTGACACGTGTTCAAAGAATGTAGCCGGACTACTTTGCAAAACCGGACAGGTGACATTTTCCCAGAAAGCACAGGGCGGTCCCTCCCTTCCTGTATACTTTCTCTCTCACTCCGCGAGGCTCACAGTCATCCTCACGTCTTTCTCCGTCTCCAACTCTTTTGTCATACCAGGGCATGAAGAAGAGGTCAGAGGTGAAGAAGATGGGCCCTTTAAAGATGGCCCACCTCAATGGCCTGTCGGTGTCCAGGCCAATGCACGACGAGGTGAAGGACGAGCCGGAGACCGCTTCTAATGATGAGAGGGTAGGGCACTTCACAGTTATTGATTTGCTGCTTGAAAAACGGGTTCGCAAAGCAAAAGAGATGCAATGTTTAGTTTAGGCAATGTAAACTTTAGGAAAAAATGTCTTGTGTATTGTTAACGTTTATGAACCGGAGCCGTGGGTTGTTTTTTAGTATTGTTAACCTCCTGCTAGGTGAGGCCTTGTTATGGATGCATGAAGGAGAAAGTCTTCATTAGTGTCAGTGCTCCAGGCATTAACACACAGTTGAACAGGTCAGCCTTGTTAAGCTTGATGCTTGTTGCTTTGACAATGAAGGTTAATGCCAGACACTTTAAACATTTATTACCTGTCCACGTCATCAAGTTGTCACTGATTTGTCTTAAAGAATTGTCAGTTGATGCTGTAGGTTATTAAACATAGTTCAAATATATTCCAATATCAATTAATGCGTGATATAACCGTTAACCATATCGCCATAACTGAAGTTTCACTTTTACTTCTTGTCAACAGCAGTCAGTCGAGTGTAGATGAGATCTGGTTGCAGTTACAGTCGTTACTGGACGGTTGTGTGCTGACCCCGACTAATTAGCAGTCATCACAAGAGAAAACACAATCAGTCATCTGATCGTGTTTGTTATTCTGCCCGAGGCTTCCAGGTTGACAGCTTCCGAAACATTTTTGGCAGCCTGACTCAAAGCTACTAACTAGTGGTGGCTAGATCCAGGTCTGCAGCGACGAGTACAGTATGAAGTACAGTATGAAGTACAGTATGAAGTACAGTATGAAGTACAGTCACGTTACATAAACACTCAGACACTTTCTATTTATTTTCTCTGGTGGAAAACACAGTATGCAGCCTCACTGCAACTATTCTGTAACCTGAGCTTACCTACACGCTTCATGTGCACACTCACCTGCCATGACCAACTCACAACAAACTCACTAGACTCACAGGTTACAGCTTTATTAAAGGGGGGGAGGCTCAGTGGGTAATAACAGGTGTAATCGACTGTGGGTGTGCTAACCGGAGGTCAAGGAAATAGGTTAAATCAATCTTACTGGTACATTTTACTGCTGTAGTTGCCAGTTTAAACTTGTTCATATACTGCAGTGCATCATGCTCTACAGGATCATGTGTGTATCTTTAGATATATATCATGTATCACAGCTTATTTATAAACCATATCGCCCTACTTCTACACATGGCAGTTCTTTGCATGCTGCTTTATTCATTGTATGATCTCCTTTGTCAAGAAATTCCACTACTGATGTCACATTTTGGCAAAGCTTTGGTGTTTGGCATTAAAAAATACAAAAACTGATTTTAACCCAGATTTTATGCTATTAACTATGTCCTCTAATGGCACAACTCCTCATCAGTACTGTAAACATGTTCACGGCTTTACGGTTTCCCTCTTTGTGTGTATTAGTGTAAAGTCCTGGAGCAGCACATGGAGCACGGAGAGCTGTTGAAGGAGTACGAGAGTATTCCAAAGCGTTATCCGTCGAAGGAATGTACGGTCGCCCTGCTGCCAGAGAGCGGAGACAAAAATCGTTTCCAAGACGTCCTGCCTTACGATGACACCCGAGTGGAGCTGGTTCCCACTAAAGAGAACAACACAGGATACATCAACGCGTCACATGTCAAAGTAAAGCACGTTTCTTCGCAAGTCACACTAGAAAATAAAACGTGGCAAAACTCCAGTGAAAGCAAAATGAGTCAAAAGAAATTAGAAGTAGTTACAGTCAAGTTCCACTCTGAAATGGCAAGATTAATGGGGAGCAGTGTCTTTTGTTAGTAGACATGACAAAGCTCCTCAGACATCACACATAGAGCTGTAATTCATGATCCACAAACTGACTTTAACATGAAAACTTGGTGGATTTGAAGCCTTCGTGTCCTCATGAAGGTACAAAATGTTCTTTCTTTTTGTTGAGAGGAATTCATCCTATCATCTTTACAGCTACTCATGAGCAGCAGGCATGCTACTCATACAGGTCTGTGAGTGGGAAGCCAATGACCGCTGCTTAGTCACACTCACTCCTCTGTCCCTGACACAATACAAATACTCTGTTTGGTACCGATTGTTTCCATTTTCTGCTGATCCAGCTCTCAAGTACTGATGAACTTCCCGTGACCGTCTTTGTATCCTGTCTCACTAGATAACAGTAGGTGGACAGGAGTGGACCTACATTGCCACACAAGGTCCGCTGACGAACACGTGTCAGGACTTCTGGCAGATGGTGTGGGAGCAGGGTGTCTCCATCATCGCCATGGTCACTGCTGAGGAGGTGCGTCAGTTTCATATTTACACCTCCACATCTTTTTTTTTCTTTTTTTTTCTCACCACTAAACCAGACTGACCTTTTTTTTTAATACGTCACCTGCCTTTTCCAGGAAAACGGCAGAGAAAAGAGCTTCCGCTACTGGCCCAGGCTTGGCTCGCGACACAACACGGTAACGTACGGCCGCTTCAAGATCACGACGCGGTTCCGCACGGAGTCTGGCTGCTACGCCACCACGGGCCTGAAGATCAAACACCTCCTGACGGGCCAAGAGAGGACCGTCTGGCACCTTCAGTACACAGACTGGCCAGACCACGGCTGTCCTGAGGACTTAAAAGGCTTCCTCAGTAAGTGGGAACAGTTTATTCTTTCATGGTCATTGATAGCCTTGCACCTCAGTGGTGTGTGTACAATTACACTCCCGCATCATGCAGACCTGGAAGGAAATCCCACATGGTGTCAGGACAGTAAATCAGTTTTGTTTTGGGGAATAAAGTAAAAGCTCTGAGAAGTCTCAAAAAGAACATTGAAGTGAATGTTGTTTTTTTCCAGCCTACCTGGAGGAGATCCAGTCTGTAAGGAGACACACAAACAGCATCAGTGACCCAAAGAACACCAACCTACCGGTTCTGGTCCACTGCAGTGCTGGAGTGGGACGGAGCGGAGTGGTCATCCTGTCTGAAATCCTGATAGCCTGTCTAGAGCACAATGAGGTAAGCTCCTCACGTTCATGATGAGCAGATCTGGTGTTATATTTTCTTGGTCGCCGTCTCCCTCACATGAAAAAAAATCTCAATGTGTTTCAGACGCTGGATGTCCCAAGAGTCCTGACAAAGCTGCGCTCTCAGAGAATGATGATGGTTCAGACTTTGGCTCAGTACAACTTCATCTACAAGGTCCTCACCCAGTACCTCCGCAACTCCAGGCTCATATGAGCATAAGTGCCTGTCCAGCGATAACGTACGCGGCTGAAGGATGAAGTTCACTCCAGGTTTATGCCAAACTGCACTGTGACGATGCAGCTGCATGAACCTGCTGAATGTAGCGGTCAGTATTTGGTGGTAATATATCAGGCAACGCTGAAAGAATGATGTATGGATATAGAAGAACAAAGAGATACCACATGAAGGAGCATAAAGACTCGTGACCTGCCTCTAAACAGTATTATATATATATATATATTATTTTTTACATACATTATTGCTTAATAAAGCCCAGCACTTTTACAGTACTTTGCTGTACACAATGAACCAATGTTAAGCTGCGTTAAAACATCTTTATATTAGATTTGTATCAAACAAAGAGTTGCATTTTCAAATGACAAAGGTCACTTTTTAAATATATTTTGGATTGCTGGCAACTTTTGGTTCTGATAATGAAGGACTTAACCGACGTGATGAAGCTCTCAGAGTACGGTAAGATTGTCTCGTGAAGGTTTGACGACGGAGAGGCGGGCGAGAGGCGACTCTTTGCAAAACACTGGATTGACGGGAAGTTGAGATGCACTGCACAGACGTGTGAAGGGTTAGTGAAGGAAAAGAACAGGTTGAGAGTAGAACTGGAAACATTTTATACTCAGTCTTCATCCCTTTTCTTTTTAAATCATGAGACATTAGAGTGAGTTCAATATACCGTTTTGTCAAAGTGCCTAAATTTTGTAAAGTTGAAAGGGCTGTTATTTTGTTTTGGATAATATGAAGGAAAGTTTTCTCATTCTGTGTCATTTATCGCTTGTCTGATTGCAGTGATGTGTTTATTAATGGCAGTCATTACTGAGAAATATCCAACATCCAACAGATTTTGATCTGATGAATAATATTTTTTGAATTTGGCTTAGATCCCTGAAGTTGTGACAGTATTCAGATGTAAAAACTTAACGGTGCTGTGCGGCGTGCTGCTGGCTGTGGTGCTCAGTATTAGTGTGAAGCAGGACCTCTGAGGGACACACCATCTCTAGTTACAGTATTCTGCCTGCCACGCTTGTTTGCACTCCGGTGAGAAATGTCCCCCTCCGGAGACACTTCCTGCTGGTACGAACGGCCTCCTGACTATTAATGAACACATCTCCACTGGAGCCGGGCACACGACGTGCCTCTTTCCCTGCTGCAGCTTTTGAAATTAGAAAGTCCACCTGTACAGAAGCAATGCTCACAGGCATTGAAAGGTTTACATGAAGAATCTTTTTAAACTATGTTCATTTGAAATATGTCGCCTGTATTATCAACTTAAGTTATAATGAGGCCAAAGTGAAGCGATTGTTAATCCCTCACTTGTCTGTTTTTTCGTTGCTGGTGTCAGATACATGGGCAGTGATCTTACTCAACTGGAAAATAAAAACATCTGAACAGACACTGAGATGTATTTTTAAACTGGATCTTTTTTTTTTTTAAAGCCCACATGAATTAGTTTTTGTTTTTAAGATACTAATTGAGTCTTAGTGTGGAGACTGAAAAGAGTGATTTTTTTTTTTTGTGGCCAAGGTGTGACTGTTTTGTCCATGTACAGGTATGTTGTTCATAATGTACACAGTGTAAAATTCTGCTTTTATGAATATTGGTAATTGTACAAAATATGTATAAACTGTATCTATTGAACAAAGTGGCATGCCATTGGAAAAAAAAACAAAGTGTAGAAAATCTTTTCAGCCAAGAATAAATATTTGGAGATAAATCTCTTCTTCTCTTTTCTATTTATTCAACTTACATTTATTTAGTCTGTCACGCCCCCTTGTGGTAGGAATAAGCTATTGTCACAAAAGAGGGAGTTTGAATTATTGGAAGAAGTCTTTTATTAAATAAATTCAGAGGTGAAAAAGGATCACAATCATGATAGCTGGTACAGAATCTTCAAGGAAACTAGGCAATTGATATTTCTGTCCAAAGTGTAAATATGGATTTTAAAAACAGTCAAAGTGTCTCGTCCTTGAAGGAAGCAAAAGATGCAGCCCTGTGTTTTCATCTGATCTTCTTATGGTGTCCAGACAGGTAGCAGTGGTTTCAGTCATGAGGGTGCACATGTCACGATTCACATCTTCCACATCCTTCTACAGTTTAATTACATGAGCAGATGTAGTGTCTTTGTCCCTCTGTTCACCGTTCAAGCGTCCGCTCACAGTTTCCCTCTGATACGCGAACTCTGTCGTAAAATGCAAGCCGTGTCCCAGATCCATACCACAGACTAAAGGGTCTGAAAGCGGAAGCATCATCGCTACCAGCGATCAGTAGTGTGGAAGTGGTTCGATTACAAAATATCAGATGTATTATGTATCACAGTAATATATAGGACGTGCAAGAACACTGTAACACTGAGAATGAGGAGAGTCACTGGTCTCACAAGGAGAGCTCAACCACTAATGTGAGTTCAAAACTCACTTAAAAGCGAAATGTTTTAGGGCCATATCGCCAATGCCTACTACAGATTACTACAGATTAGCAGTTAGTATGAAGGAAATATACTTAAATATAAGGTTAGAATGTTTTCCCACAATTTAGGATTGTGGAAAAGATGCTTGGCTCCCATTCAATATTAGTTTTGATGTTGTGAGCAGCTCCTAATTTTTAAAAACACGCTCCAAAAATCAAGTTTTGGTACCAAAGTACTTCATTTCATCACCTATAAAATGTGAACACAGGGCACACTTCTTGGAATTAGTATGCAGTATGGATTTGGGACACAGTTGCAGTATCCTGGTCTAATGCACGATGAATCCATTTGTTCAAAAAAAGTAACTTGTAATGATGGAACAGTAATACTGGTGTTTAAAAAAAAAACACTGATGAGAATATTTAAAAAACAAAATGAATCACTAAGTGTAAAGAGAAGCATTACAAATCATGTGAATGAGGAAGACGTTTTACTGCCATCAGGTGAAGCAGCGTTTTCTCCCGCCAACATCGGCAGAAATGACTAGTACCGTCCTCTCTTTCCTCCATGTCCTCCATAGCTTCCATGTCCTCCTTGGTTCCACCCTCCTCCTCTCCAACCTCCTCCACCTCCACCTCCTCCTCCCCAGCCACCACCACCCCCTCCACCTCCTCCTCCCCCCCAACCACCTTGTCCTCTTCCACCACCTCCACCACGGCCTCCCCAGCCACCTCTTCCACCTTCTTGTCTTTTTTGCCAGGGTGGCATCTCAGGAGCTGGAGCTTGTATCTCCGAGGGACGTCCTCCTCTGTCCGGGACTCTGCCCATCAGGATCTGTCGAATAAGAGAGAAGAAAACAGAACCGTGTGTGTCAGAGGAAAATATCACATTCCAGGTATTTGTTTGAAAAGAGGAAAAGTTCTTCTGTACCTTGTTGACGGCGCAAACTGTCTTCTCCCTGCTGGAGCCGCTGCTGGTCTTCACTACGTTGCAGATGTCTTCTCTGGCAGCCAGCAGCTCGGCCATGTCCACCGTGGACTGAGGCCTCAGGGAGTGTCTCTTAGGCTGGTAGGCCCTCGCCATGCTGTCCACTTTTACCTGACAACAACAGAGGCACACAGAGAATCAAATCAGCTACTGAAAACAGGATTCAGCTGTTAGCATCAGTAATATTCATGCCCAAAAAATAATAATATACGAACCTTGGCTCTGTCTGACCACCCAAATGACTGAACTGTGACGTCCAGACGTTTGATCAGCATCCTGCGCCGACACTCATATTCTGAAGACAGAACTGTGTTTATGTTGTTCAACTTCTCCTGCAGAGATGGAAAAATATATATATTTAATAAATAATTTTTTTTTTTTTTTTTACAGCAACAATTGTTTATTTGACAAAGTTTATTTTAGATCAACTTACCCACTGTTCACTGGATAGAGGTTTCTTTAGCACCGGGTTTCCAACGGAGGCATTTGGAAGACCTTTAAGTATTTCATCTACCTACAATGACACGCAGGGTTTAACGCGTTAACGCAGCATGAAGGAAGAAAGACATATGCGTACAGTAAACAAGATGCAAACTATATCTTCTTTTGTTCTTTTACTTTATAAACATTGACAATGAGGGCTAATGGCAGAAAACAAACTTTCATATCTAAACTAGGGCAAAACAACAAGACTTCAACAGAAGAACACAACTCAAGTTTCTCGACCGTTTAATTGTCAGCCTCAGTAATTTTACAGTTCCTGACACCAAAACAAATAATCTTCCCTCACATGATGGCCCTAATGTTTGCAATGTTACAAACTTTTTACAAACCCTCTGATTCCAGTTGCACTATGTACAGTCAATTGCTTTATACCATTCAAAACCTGTTTACACTGTACATCTTTTATTTTTGATACATCTCCCTGTTTATACTGCTAGATCGACACTGTGAATAGCTTCCTATATTTACCATATTTATACTGTTTATGTCTTTAATTTTGCCGTATTTTTCTTAAGATATCTTTAAACTTGTAAATATTTTATATTTCATGTCTGCTGCCGTTTGCACCAGGGATATAAGGGAAACACTATTTATATGGAAGAATGATCCTATCTTTATTCAAGAGCGTAGATTTTCAGTTTGAGAGCATGATTTCTTTTTCTCGTGCTCAGATTTATTCTCCCCGTACACACACTTTGTGCTCGCACATTTCTGCTGCTTTCTTTCAAAATGTGTGCTTGGACTCAAATCATAATACGACATGCACCAAGAGTGCAGTGGCTGGGACGCGAACTGGCGTCCCATGGTTCAAAATGCAAGAGACAGCAGTGTACTTAACCATTCGACTGTCATAACACTGCAATGCTGCTAAGAGTATATAAACTATACCCCGCTAATATAAAATTTGAAAAAATCTAAACTACGAGAACTCTTTTTAGGATTATTTAAGATTAACTATACATAAATAAGCTGGCGTCTTAAACAGGTGACGATTCAAATAGCTGGCTAATATGGTAAACTGATTTTAAGAGAGAAGCAGTTTTACAAACAGACCATATACCCGCCCGTACGGAGCGCTCAAAAAGGGCAAAGGAACACACCCAAGATTGAGCAGACACTTCAACCTGCTTGTTTTGACTCAACGTGCTTGTTTTGAGTGCGATCACATTAGATTTGCAAGCGTACACAGGACATATTTGAGTACAAGTTTAGATTTGCAAGCGTACACAGGACATATTTGAGTACAAGTTTGTGTCCAAGAAGAAGAAGAAATGTGAGCACAAGCATGCGATTTTTGAGTCCGAGCACACACATTTTGAAAGAAAGCAGCAGAAAGGGACAAAATCTGGGCACGAGAAGGAGAAATCATGCTCTTAAATTGAAAATCTACGCTCTTGAATAAAGATAGGATAATTCTTCCATTTACTTCAATTCTCTGTATGTCCTGTACATAAGGAAGCACTGACAATAAAGTTGACTTGAATGTATCTGAACTGCATTGAATACCTACCTTGTCTTGGACTTGAGAGAAAACTCCTGCTGCGTCCTGTCCTCTGGGCTCTGGTAGGTTCAGTGTCTCACAGATTGCCTGCAGCTCCTGACACACCGGACTCTCTCCTGGTTGTTGTTGATCAGAGACTCGTCCGCTCCTCACAATCTGAGCTGCCTGGAGCTCGGAGCTTAGAAACACTTCACACGAGACACACAAAATAAAATAAAAAACCCACAAAGTTACTTACTGTCCACACAGAGAGCTTGTAGCACGACGGTTGGAGTACGGCTGATTACATACAGACACATTTGAGATGATCTTTTGTGGTCAGCACGCGACCCTTGAGGATCCCTGAAACAACTTCTTTGTAGGGACAGTGCAGCTCCTTCAGCAGACCGCTCATCTCCACCTGAAGGCTGTCCATGTCGTCTGGAGGGAGGACAAGACAGACAGGTTCAATGTTAAAGAAGAAAAAACAAGACATACACTCCCGTTCAAAAGTTTGGGGTCACTTAGAAAATTCCATGTTTTCCATGAAAACATACAAGAAATTAGTTTAAATAGGACATAATGATGAATATGAAATGTTAGAAATCATTTTTAATTGAAATAATAATTGTTTCCTTCAAACTTAGTTTTCCAGCTTCTTCTCTAAATAGTTCTTGCACCCAAAGCACGGCTCCAAATTCAGCTGTGCCGAAATCTTTTCGTTTTTTTCTTTGCCACTCTGCCTAGAAAGTCCAGCATCAGCAATTTCTCGCATGGATTAGCCTTCATTTCTCAGAACAAGAATGAACTCACGCGTGTCAGGAGAAAGTTCTTTGTTTCTGGCCATTTGGAGCCTGTAAGGCTCTTCTTTAATCAGCACAGCACAGTTTTCAGCTACGCTACCATGGTTGCAAAAGGTGTTTCTAATGACCAGTTATTAGAAATTTAAAATGATTGTTGTGGAGAAATTGCTGAAGTCAAAGGTCAATGGTGAGGTCAGGAAGGAAGAAAGTGTTCAGGAGCCTCTGATGTCTTATGCTGTATTATTTATTGACACTTGGCCCAAGGAGAATTAGAGACACTCTCAAAGTTCATCAGAAGTGCCTGAGTCGGTCTCAAATTCTGCCCAACTCATCCTGGTGGATCGACTTTAAACTCCAAGATAACACCACAAATACTACACGCCCAGAATTAGTCAAAGAGAATGTTTTTATTCATGTAGGTGTTATTGTCAGCATGTTCTAGTCTGGAGACACAGATGTCTGTCAACGACAAGTTATCTATTATGTCTAAGAAGGCAGCAACAGGTCTCTTGACCCTGGTCACCACAGTGTTGAGACAGACTGGCACCTGCTGTTCTCAACCAAAGCCAAACAATTAGTACTGATGAGGACCTCAAGGCCCACACGTGACCTCAACTCCTCCCTCAAAATATCAGACACTCCAAGTCAAGTCCAGTAGCCATCGAACTGGCTTGTGCAATACATAACAATCAGTGTATTCTCTGTACAGTCTCTCAAAGACTAAATTCTTTATAAGGTTTTAGATTTACATATTGCATAATTCACTGTTACTTTTAAACTGTTTTTATTTTACTGTTATTTATACATGTGTATATGTGTTAAAATAGGATATCGTACAGGGTGTATTGTTAAAGTTTTGTTTTCTTGCTATGTTTGGGAGCTGCTGTAACAAAAACTATTTCCCTGCGAGGATTAATAAAGTATTTCTGACTCTGATTCTGATTCTGAACTTGGATTTGCAAACCCAACAGTGCAACGTAACAACAGGAGTGACTCTGTACACCTATGCAGATTTTCACTGTTTCCGGTCCAGTATTATTTACAATGTCTAAAATGTATTTCTGTCAATTTATTTTATTTTTATGGACAAAACAAAACAAAACAAAGCTCAGTGTATGTGACACTATTGAGCATCAGATCAGGTGTGCAGGTGTCTCACCTGGACTGGAAGTAATGCTCTCCTCCAGGTCACACAGCGGCTTTAACCTGGCTGCCAGCCACCTGCACAGGTCCACATACTCCGGGGAGGACAGGCCTCCCTGTGCCAGCTGCGAGCAGCGGCTTCTCCTCCAGCAGAGGGCCGCCTACCTGAGGCCGGAGACAGAGGAACCAGCGCAAGTGAGACTAATTATTACAGTTATTATGCGTTATAACGGTCGCAGCCAGCTGTTTGTACACACACACACACACACACACAACCACACACACACACACTCAACATAACGGTGACCGTGACACGGCGCCCGCGCGGACAGTCACGAGCTCACCCGATGCTGCTCAGCGAGTCCAGAATGTCGCACTCCATGTCCGCGAGCTTTAACGAGCGTCACACGCGCCACCCGCACCCATTCATTCCTGCGGGGCGATCACGCATCCTCGTGTTACAGAAATAAGTGAGCCGGAGAAACGTGCGACTGTCAGTCAAGGTTCCGCTGCAATGGTTCCGCTCCGGTACTAATAAATAAATCAATAATAAAAAGTTTTAAATTGATTTCATGTATTACCTGTAAAAAAAAATTTTTTGTTTTGTTTCTTTAAAATGAGCCTTTTATATCTACAGTGGCTTTTGAAACATTGTGTTTCTACAGTAGAGGGTGTGTCAGTCATGAACGAACTGTTCATTTGAACAATCTTTTTTATTATATATTGATAGTCATGTCTAGTGGTGATTTGTTTATTTAATAGTCCAGAATCCTCTTCTATCTGCAATTTTTAAAAAAATAACTTTGAGTTCATATAACTGAAATAAGTCTTTTTGCGAAAACTCCCACAGCACATGTTTATCTGATAGTGCTGTAGCCAAATTTAAGGGAGTGATTCCTTCAGCATTGAATTCAATGCCTGTCCCAATGCAGCAGGGACTTTGTCTGCTTCCTCTAGCCCCTCACAATAGATCGGTCTTTGTCACATTTACATCGGGCCACAAGAGGGCTACAGCGCTGCACTGGTGAATGAACGAAATGACTCCACAAAAAAAAAAAAGATTCATCACTTTACCGTCCGAGAGTAAGTGATCCAATCAGTTAAAAGACTTCAACTTCCCAACACTATACCTAGCCTGGAAAGACAAACTAAATACTATCTCTAAAACAGGAGGGTGACGTGAGGAGCTTGCACTACAACACTAAATCCTTCACACAGGACCTGAGTTCAAAAGTAATATTGATAACTGTGAAGAATCATGTGATCAAATTTGGCGTGTTAATAAATACCAAAAACTGGAATGTTTTTTGAAATGAGTGTCCAGATTTCTTACAAGCTTTCAAAGCAGTTAAGTATTATTAGTATTATTAGTATTAG
This sequence comes from Larimichthys crocea, assembly GCF_000972845.2. Taxonomy (NCBI): domain Eukaryota; kingdom Metazoa; phylum Chordata; class Actinopteri; family Sciaenidae; genus Larimichthys; species Larimichthys crocea. The sequence goes on along the minus strand of NC_040034.1, from coordinate 7,840,782 downwards.
TATACTAAAAGTTTAGTCAAAAATAAAACATAAACATGTTTTATCACTCATTTCATGTTGAATGTAAAATTTCATCTGTAAAAGACTGAGTACAGTTATCGGGAACATTTGATAGATTTTTAGAATTAGATGAAAAGGTAATACACAAATTAGTGTCTGAATTGTCACAAATTATTATCAGTTCTTCCCAGTTCAGTTGTTGCTTGTTTTTAGCTTTTATACAAGTTAACTAACAGTCACATGTTGCTGTGATGAAAAAGAAGAGGTCACTGATTAGGTTGTTTTTGTTACAGGATGGAAATGGACTTTGGTCCGGCTAAGTAGCTTCTCTGTCAATAAATCCTCTCTCCTTCTACATATCACAAGTAGGCAGTACATTCACTCAAAGACAAATTTAAGGTACTTGTACTCTACTTGAGTATTCTCATTTTATGAAATTGCATCGAATATTGTACTTTTTCCTCCACTACATTTGTCTGAACAGCTTCAAATTACACCTCTTTACACCCATCCTGTCCAGTGAAAACATGTATTTTCAAATGTGGTTATTCTTTTTTTATAAAACTTAAAGATGAGTGTTCCTTTATGGGATAAACCTCTTGGATTAGCTGGAAAATGCACCGTCACAAAGTCAAAACATCTGTTTTTATAGATCTGATATATTGTTCTCACAGGACAGCGATGGACAGCGATGCAGACATATGTTAAATATTGACAGTATACTACACTGAAAGATGGAGGTTTCCATGCATTTTTTGGGCGTTTCAAGCTTTATTTTTTGATAGACACAGCTGAAGAGTGACAGGAGTGTGGGGAGGAGAGACGGGGAATGACATGCGGAAAGGGCCACAGGTCCGACACCTGGGCAAGGACTGAGCCTTCGTGCACAGGGCGGGTGCTCTACCAACGGAGCTAAACACTGCCCGATATTTAAATCTTCTACCACAGTGCACTTAGTTTGTCTTCACAAGCACAACATTCATTCATGTTTTGTGCCTGCAACCTTCGAGCTCCAAACTGAGACCGATGAAAGAAAACACAGTGACGCCTGCACAGCAAAAGATTAAAACTCACCCTATTTATTATGATAATGTTATTTGATATGTCAAATTACAAGTGTATGATGTAACATAAAAACGTTACAAACATATGTATGCATATTTACATTATATATTTATGAAAAGTAACGAGCTACATCTGTATAAAGAAAATACAACTATTGACATGGTTATTGGGACTATAAATTTTACTCATTCTTTGGTATTCTCGAACCATGATAAGAAATACCTAGACGTGTAGAAACCAATAGAACCAGACGAGAGATGTTAATTATAAAATGGAAACTAGGATGGACGTGAGGCACTTTTTTGAGGTTGTCAGGATGTGAAAGCCGTGGCACTAAGAAACTTCAAGGAAAAAAAACAAAAACAACGAAAAAGGATGCAGGAAAAAAGAATATGCACAAAGAGAGAGTGAAAGAAAGAAAGAAAAAAGAAAGAAAAACAGGCCGTGTTTACCGAATAGTTAAGAGTAGTACCATTTATACTGCAAGTTTCAAAACACAAATGTCTTCCACTATTTAGAACTTCACATAAATGTTACATCCAAGCGCTGTAAGATGAAAAAAAGCTTACATATAGTATCATCAGTGCACCAAAGCATCGGAGAATTGAAAAATAACCACTCAACTGCTGTGAAAGTAACCTTTTTAAAACCAATACACTGAAGAGAAACAGGTTTATATAAGCTTTTTATCTTTTTTTAATCTACACAATGTCAAGAATTACACTCGTATGCATTCCCAAAGATATGCACAATTTCCAAGATTTGAAAGAGGATAAAAGACTAGCAGCAAAGTGGTTAAAACTGAAGTCTTATTATATAATGCAGGTCAAAAATATATTAAAGCAGGACCGACACATGTTGCTATATATACAGTACATGACAGGAAGTTGCACTGCTGGTTAATGCAGAATGAGAAGTGTTTATTTCGCATTCTCTACACTTTGTATAAATGCACGTTCCTACATTTTGCTTCTCAGCCAGCAAGTTTTAATCCGGTTCATCAAACCTGGTTCAGCTTGCAATAATGCAGGGCAATCCAATATAATGGGAGATGACAACCAACCAAACATTTGGTTACACACCAACCCTGCACACACCCGCACAACACACACACACACACACACCACTGCAAACTAACCCACATACAGTACGTTACACACCACACCACACACACCCTCGTGGGCCACACAAGGACGCACGTATATAGTAAACACTCGCGCACCCACACACACACCACACCACACACACACACACACACATGCACACAGTGTGCAATTCATTACACAGAGCAATCAACATTTAAAAACTCATCGTCATGGTTATATGCTGTTGGAGAATTAGGGTTTAACAGTCGTTCATAGCTATTTTCTCTGTCAACACAATAAAATAGTGATTGTATCTAGCAGCTTTAATGTATGTATA
>NC_040034.1:7787562-7838285 GCF_000972845.2 Larimichthys crocea | reverse complement strand
CAGCACAGTTTTCAGCTACGCTACCATGGTTGCAAAAGGTGTTTCTAATGACCAGTTATTAGAAATTTAAAATGATTGTTGTGGAGAAATTGCTGAAGTCAAAGGTCAATGGTGAGGTCAGGAAGGAAGAAAGTGTTCAGGAGCCTCTGATGTCTTATGCTGTATTATTTATTGACACTTGGCCCAAGGAGAATTAGAGACACTCTCAAAGTTCATCAGAAGTGCCTGAGTCGGTCTCAAATTCTGCCCAACTCATCCTGGTGGATCGACTTTAAACTCCAAGATAACACCACAAATACTACACGCCCAGAATTAGTCAAAGAGAATGTTTTTACTCTTGCAGGTGTTATTATATATATAGATGTCTGTCAACGGCAAACTAACTATTATGTCTATGAAGGCAGCAATAGGTCTCTTCGACCCTGGCCACCACAGTGTTGAGATAGACTGGCACCTTCTGTTCCCAATCAAAGCCAAACAACTAACACTGATGAGGACCTCAGGGCCCACACGTGACCTCGTGTAACCTAAGGATAGAAAATTCCTTAACAAGATGAACTCTCTCTGACACTCCAAGTCAAGTCCAGTAGCCATCGAACTGGCTTGTGCAATACATAAGTGCAATATTCTCATGCATGCTGCACTTTAACAATGGTTTAACAATTTTACTGTTACTGGTTTTTATTTAACTGTTATTTATACATGTGTATATAGTGTTAAAATAGGATATCGTATAGGTGTATATTGTTAAAGTTTTGTTTTCTTGCTATGTTTGGGAGCTGCTGTAACAAAAACTATTTCCCTGCGAGGATTAATAAAGTATTTCTGATTCTGATTCTGATTCTGAACTTGGATTTGCAAACCCAACATGCAACTGGAACACAGGAGTGATCTCTGTACACCTATGCAGATATTTCAGCTGTTTCCAGCTACAGTATTTATTTACAATGTCTAAAATGTATTTCTGATCAATTTTATTTTATTTTTATGGACAAAAACAAAAACAAAAGCTCAGTGTGTGTGACACTATTGTGCATCAGATCAGGTGTGCAGGTGTCTCACCTGGACTGGAAGTGATGCTCTCCTCCAGGTCACACAGCGGCTTCAACCTGGCTGCCAGCCACCTGCACAGGTCCACATACTCCGGGGAGGACAGGCCTCCCTGTGCAGCTGCGAGCAGCGGCTTCTCCTCCAGCAGAGGGCCGCCGTACCTGAGGCCGGAGACAGAGGAGACCAAGCGGCATCAGTGAGACTAAATCATTACAGTTATTATGCGTTATAACGCGTCACAGCAGCCTGCCAGCTGTTTGTAAACACACACACACACACACACACACACACACACACTCAAACATATAACGGTGACCGTGACACGGCGCCGCGCGGACAAGTGCACGAGCTCACCCGAGCTGCTCCAGCGAGTCCAGAATGTCGCACTCCATGTCCGCGAGCTTTAACGAACGTCAACACGCGCGCACCCCGCACCCATTCATTCCTGCGGGGCGATCACGCATCCTCGCTCTTACGGATGCATAAGTGAGCCGGGGAGAAACGTGCGACTGTCAGTCTAAAGGTTCCGCTGCAATGGTTCCGCCCCGGTACTAAATAAATAAATCAATAAATAAAAGTTTTAATAATGTGGTTTCATGTATATACCTGTAAAAAAATATTTTTGTTTTGTATCTTTAAAATGAGCCTTTTATATCTACAGTGGCTTATTGAAACATTGTGTTTCTACAGTAGAAGTGGCGAGTCGGTCGTGAACGAACTGTTCAATTTGAACTAATCTTTTTTTATATATATATGATGGAGTAATGTCTCAGTGAGTGATTTGTTTATTTAATAGTCCACAGGATCCTCTTCTATTTGACCAATTTTTTTTATATATAACTGAAGTATAAGTCTTTTTGCAGAAACTCCCACAGCACGTGTTTATCTGATAGTACTGTAAAATTTAAGGGAGTGATTCCTTCAGCATTGAATTCAATGCCGTGTCTTAATGCAGCAGAGGACTTTGTCTGCTTCCTCTAGCCCCCCCTCACAAATAGATCGGTCTTTGTTACATTTACATCGGGCCACAAGAGGGCTACAGCGCTGCACTGGTGAATGAACGAAATGACTCTAAAAAGATTCATTCACTTTACCGTCCGAGAGTAAGTGATCCAAATCAGTTAAAAGACTCTAACTTCCCAACACTATACAGTAGCCTGGAACAGACAAACTAAATACTATCTCTAAAACAGGAGGGTGATGTGAGGAGCTTGCAATCACAGCACTAAATCCTTCACACAGGACCTGAGTATCAAAAGTAATATTGATAACTGTGAAGAATCATGTGATCAAATTATTGGCGTGTTAATAAATACCAAAAACTGGAAATGTTTTTTTGAAATTATGAGTGTCCAGATTTCTGATTTACAAGCTTTCAAAGCAGTTGAAGTATTATCAGTATTAGTATACTTAAAAGTTTAGTCAAAATAAGGCTTCCTAAACTCCTAAAAGTTCACATTTGGAGATTATCCTGAACATAAACATTGTTTTATGACCTCATTTCATGTTGAATGTAAAATATTCATCTGTAAAATGACTGAGTACAGTTATCGGGAACATTTGATAGATTTTTAGAAATTAGATGAAAAGGTAAATACACAAGTTAGTGTCTGAACTGTCAAAATTATTATCAGTTCAGTTGTTGCTTGTTTTTAGCTTTTATTCAAAGTTAACTAACAGTCACATGTTGCTGTGATGAAAAAGAAGAGGTCACTGATTAGAGTTGTTTTTGTTACAGGATGGAAATGGACTTTGGTCAGGCTAAGTAGCTTCTCTGTCAATAAATCATCATCTCCTTCTACATAATCACAAGTAGTGCAGTACATTCACTCAAGGACGAATTTAAGGTACTTGTACTCTACTTGAGTATTCTCATTTTATAAAACTTGCGTCGAATATTGTACTTTTTCCTCCACTACATTTGTCTGACAGCTTCAAATGACACATTTTTACACCCATCCTGTCCAGTGAAAACCATGTATTTTCAAATGTGGTTATTCTTTTTTTAAATAAACTTAAAGATGAAGTGTTCCTTTATGGGTTGAAACTTCTTAAATTAACTTTTTTTTTTTAAACCTCTTGGATTAGCTGGAAAATGCATCGTCACAAAGTCAAAAACATCCGTTTTTATAGATCTGATATATTGTTCTCGCAGGACAGCGATGGACAGCGATGCAGACATATGTATAATATATTGACAGTATACTTACACTGACAGATGGAAGGTTTCCAATGCATTTTTTTTGGCCTTTTCAAGCTTTATGTTTTGATAGACACAGCTGAAGAGTGACAGGAGTGTGGGGAGAGAGAGACGGGGAATGACATGCGGGAAAGAGCCACAGGTCCGATTCGAACCCTGGGCAAGGACTGAGCCTTCGCACATGGGGCTAAAGCTAAGCTGAGCTTAACACCGCCCCGATATTTAAATCTTCTAACCACAGTGCACTTAGTTTGTCTTCACAGCACAACATTCATTCATGTTTTGTGCCTGCACACCTTCGAGCTTCCAAACCGAGACCGATGAAAGAAAAACACAGTGACGCCTGCACAGCAAAAGATTAAAACTCACCATTTTATTATGATAATGTTATTTGATATGTCAAATTACAAGTGTATGATGTAACATAAAAACAGTTACAAACATATGTATGCATATTTACATTATATATTTATGAAAAGTAACGAGCTACATCTGTATAAAGAAAATACAACTATGACATGAGTTATTGGGACTATAAATTTTACATCATATACTTGGTATTCTCGAACCATGATAAGAAATACCTAGACGTGTAGAAACCAATAGAACCAGAACGAGAGATGTTAAATTATAAAATGGAAACTAGGATGGACGTGAGGCACTTTTTTGAGGTTGTCAGGATGTGAAAGCCGATGGCACTAAGAAACTTCAAGGAAAAAAACCCAAAAACAAACGAAAAAGGATGCACAGGAAAAAGAAATATGCACAAAGAGAGAGTGAAAGAAAGAAAGAAAAAAGAAAGAAAACAGGCAGTGTTTACAGAATAGTTAAGAGTAGTACCATTTATACTGCAAGTTTCAAAACACAAATGTCTTCCACTATTTAGAACTAATCACATAAATGTTACATCAAGCGCTGTAAGATGAAAAAAAGCTTACATATAGTATCATCAGTGCACCAAAGCATCGGAGAATTGAAACATAACCACTCAACTGCTGTGAAAAGTAACCTTTTTAAAACAATACACTGAAGAGAAACAGGTTTATATAGCTTTTTATCTTTTTTTAATCTACACAATGTCAAGAATGTACACTCGTATGCATTCCCAAAGATATGCACAATTTCCAAGATTTGAAAGAGGATAAAAGACTAGCAGCAAAGTGGTTAAAACTGAAGTCTTATTATATAATGCAGGTCAAAAAAATATATATATTAAAGCAGACAGACACATGTTGCATATATAATACAGTACATGACAGGAAGTTGCACTGTGCTGGTTAATGCAGAATGAGAAAGTGTTATTTCAGCATTCTCTACACTTTGTATAAATGCACGTTCCTACATTTTGCTTCTCAGCCAGCAAGTTTTAATCAGGTTCATCAAACCTTGGTTCAGCTTGCAATAATGCAGGGCAATCCAATTATAATGGGAGAATGACAACCAACCAAACATTTGGTTACACACCAACCCTGCACGCACACGCACACACACACACACTGCAAACTAACACACATACAGTACACGCACACACACACACACACGCACACACACTCGTGGGCACACAAGGACGCACGTATATAGTAACACTCGCGCACCCACACACACACACACACATGCACAAGTGTGCAATTCATTACACAGAGCAATCAAACATTTAAAAACTCATCGTCATGGTTATATGCTGTTGGAGAATTAGGGTTTAACAGTCGTTCATAGCTGATTTTCTCTGTCAACACAATAAAATTAGTGATTGTATCTAGCAGCTTTATATGTATGTATATATATATAAATATATATATATAAATATATATATTTATATATATATTTATATATCAAACTTTTGAAACAAGTGGACTGCCACTACTGTACCGTGTTAGCACTATCCTTCCATCTACCGTACAAAACTAGAGAGAAACTCTATTAGAAGCTCAATAGTCATTTCCATCACAAACGCCCTCTACTTTTCAATGTGAAATAATACTAAAAGGTGACCTATGTACATAATGCTGTCAATTGAAGCTACAGTATATGCTGACAGCAACGATAAATACAGCTCTATCTTTAAAATTTCAAAGACAAAAAAAGCTGGGATTATTATCAGAACTTAAATATAGTGTTAAGTATTTACAGGTGTTTGGAGTTTGGTACCAGGGGCTGGTTGGAGTATATATCTATATATATCTATCTATCTCTTATATATATATATATATATATATATATATATATATATATATAATGTTAAAGTGTCCTGTCCCGTCACTGACTCAGTCTGCAGAGAGGTCAATGTGTTTCCCACGTTAACAAGTTTGCATAGAAAGTAAAGGGAGCGCCGGTCGGGGTGGAATTAGGAAAATAATAAAATGTGGAGACCGAGGTGCCACTGTATTGTTTTTTTTAAACCAGGAGTGACGGGAGGTGAGAAGAGACGCTGTATCAAATCTGCTGTTAAATATTGAGCGAAATCATAATTCATTTCAAAGCATGCCAATGGCCTTAGAGAGTTAGGGACAACTTCAGTTATTGCAGCCATACGTCCAAACTGTTTTTTTTTATGTTAGGGAGTTTTGTTTGGATCTAAGTGTTGTTCTTTTCAGGTGGGAAATGAGCTGAACTCTGGCAAACAGTCTGCCTAATCCCCGTTTCCTAAAAGATCTTAAAGGAGTAGTTTGACATTTTATTTTGGAAATCACGCTTATTTGCTTTGTTGCTTAGAATCAGATGAGAGGATCGATACCACGCTCACATCTGTGTGAAATATGAAGCTAGAGCCAGCAGCCGGTCAAGCTTAGCTTAGCATTAGGCCTGGAAACAGGGGGCTACAGCTAGCCGTGCTCTGTGCAAAGCTAACAGCGTCTACCTACCTCCACCCCTTGCTAATGTTTAATGTTTGAATCTGCACAAAAACCATTGTTGTGTAACGATTACAATTTCTTGTTTTATGTGTGGCCATGCATCTTTCAGCCTCAGACCTTCTATTTGTTCAAATTAAACAAATTACATGTAACAAATGTTAATTAGTTTTTAAACTAAGCTAAGCGGCCGCTTGCTCTAGAATGATCTCGAACAGGCAGCTCTATCAATCTTCTTATGCAACCTTCAGAATAAAAGCAGAGGAGTGAATTCCCCCAAATGTTGAACTACTCCTTTAAAACAACAGACAAAGACACTTCAGGAAACAGGACGCCGGTTTGTGCCGTTAACGAGACAAAGCCTTAATCACATGGTCAGTGGTGACGTTCAAGACATCAAATCAACAGTGCATATGAATACCAATGCACACTCGCACACACACGTACACATACATAACATCTGTATGTTTTTTTGTTTTTCTTTTAAAGCTAAGATACTCAGCATTCCTGAAACAATGCATTCATTCATTCAGGGCCTGTTAAATGAAGACATACGGAAGGAGTGAACTTTTGAGGAACAACGCAATACTACAGAGAATAAAACAAAGAAAAACACTAAATCATGGGACAAATATGGAAATTTGGAGAGGGTGCTGCAACCAAAGCTTGGAGAGCAGTGCTTTCAGGAGGGTTTCCCCCCCAAATGTCAAATTAAGTCTAAATTAAGTTTATAATCTGAGGGATTCTCGATAAAAAGAATAGCCTATCAGTAATTTAAGTGCCTCATCATTTAACCAAGGAGCACCGTAACCCCTATACTCACCGAAACAAAACTTGCTGGTTGAGCAAACATTTCAGCCTTTGTTTCAAAAATAATTATTAAAAAAAAAAAAAAAAAAAGAGCAGGAAAATAACAATGAAGAAACAAAAAAAAAAGAAAAAAAACTCAAAACAATTTCACTACAGCAGTAAACAACTGGACTAAAATCTGAAATTCACTGAAGTGAATGAAATTGTCATGTGTTAGTTTCAATTTTTTCTTTTTTATAAATGGTTCAAGAGGTTCTAATGCTAATTTCATGATGTGGAAAAACTATTTTTGGGGGGGAACTCCGCATGGTAAGGTCGTTACCATTTTCTTTCCCTTCTAATCATGGAATCGATCCCTTTATTTTGGAATGCAGTCAAAAAAATCACCTCGGGAAAAGGAAAGTTATCATTTTTTTTAGCATCTTCTAACTGAATGTCAAAAGCTATACCAAGCTGTACCTTCAAAAACAAGCCAAAACTATTTTTTTGTGTGTGGATTTTTTTCTAAACATTCGATGGAAAGGAAAACCAAAAATAAAAAAAAATTGGCCATACATCCACCACAGCAACATCTCTCAAATGTTAAAATTACACTAAATATGGTGGTTAATGTACCACAAGAATTTGAGAGGGTTACCTTTACTCAGGGGAGAGAGAGAGAAAGGGGGGGGGGGTACCATTTCTAGTGCATTTTTCTCTGTCTAGTAATTACATTGTCAGCAAATGCTTAAGCCATGAAGGAAAGGCCACTGTTACCCAACTGTAAATTCACAAAAAAGCAAGAACATATCCCTTTTAGCATACTCAAACAGCAAGTAATTTTTTTTTCTGAATGCAGAATAGTTTTGTTTTCTTTTTTTTTTTCGTCATCAAGTTGTCGCTCTCTGTACAAAAAGACAAATTTTCCTTCATAAAGTTACACGTTACTTGTAGTCGAGTTCTGACGTTTGTGGCCTGGCTTTGTCAATGCATGAATGTGAGAGAGAGAGAGAGAGAGTAAGAGAGAGAGAGAGTTGTATTTGCGTGTGTGTGTGTATGTGTGTGTACAGGTGTGTTTAGTAACATCTCCAAGTCTATTAATCTTGATGCCTCCTCTCCTCCTCAGATTAAGCTCCTGAACTTAGCTTGATGCTCAGAGCCCCCACAAAGCATATGGTTTGTCCTCCACTGCTGCTTGTCGGCGACAAACACAAACTGAAATCTCCAAAAGCCCTCAGAGCTGGGGATCAACAACATATCACCCCGTCTGAGAGGGAATGAAAAAAGGATGCCGGCTTTTAATTTTCCGCTTTTATTCACTTCCTGTGTTAGCTAGCTTTGAGGGTGTCCCAGAGTCCGTCCTCAGGTCACCCCGCGGCCTTGTGCTTGCCCCCACAACAGCGGCAGGCCTCGCCACAGTGGTGGCAGGCGCGCAGAGGCAGGTAGCAGCACATGCAGGGCGCAATGAAGGAGAGCGCCACCAGGGCCAGCCAGCGCAGACAGAACTGCTCGTCAGATGTGTCACATGAGCAGGGGTCCGAGAAGTCGCCCTCGGAGTCGGACATGCAGTGGTACAGCATGCTCTCGGCGCACAGCATGCAGCTGACTTTGTAGATGCACTGCTTGATCGGGTCGGGGGCGTCTTGACACTGCCCCCGCCAGTTGTCTTCGTGGTTGAACATTTCCCGACAGTAGATGCAGCGCGAACGCTCGCCGTCCTCTCGCCGCCGCCGGCCTTTCTTCTTCAACAGGGGCGAGGGCTGAGTCTTGATTGCTGTGTCCTTTCCCAGACCCAACCCCATACCTGGTCCAATGCCCATACCAGGGCCAGAGTGGGAGTCCCCACCGGGGCCTTCGGGGAAGAGGTACTCGCACTTCTTACTGTCCAGTTTGTGGAAGGCGGTTGGGTAGTCCAGGTCCTCGCGGTCAGCCTCCTGTTTCCACATAACAGGGTGGCGGTAGTCCTCATAGCCGCGGATGAGCACATCTTTGCGTGGGTTGATGCGAACAATCTCCTCTTCGTCCATGTGAAAACTGACATGACGAGTTGACTTAAAGGAGACCTTCGAAAGAAGGGAAACAGAGAACATAAGAAATACTTCCAACAAAGACAGATTTCAACATTTTCAAAACAATCAGATGGTAACTTTTTAGGGGGTGTGATTGGTGGAGAGGCTGACCTGTGGAGGCAGGTAGCGGCGGTTGCTGGAGGGGAACTCGTCGAAGGGTTGGGCGCGGACATAGCAGCCCCTGAATGGCTCGGTGGAGACGACGTTGTTCAGGGGAGAGAAGGGCTCTTTCATTGGTGTACAGATAGAAGGAGGCTCATCACACACCTGGAGAAATACAGAAGGCAGTCAGGTCAAGTTCGACAGGTAACTCACTATCACATCTTCTATTTCCTTTCAGTGGGACGCGCTTAAAAAAAAAAACACTGTGTGTTTACATGATTCAGAGATTATTTGGCATCAATCTCACGTTCTATGTTACTGTCACAAGCTCTAATGGTCGATCAATTCAGTTTTCATGACCACAACTGTTTTGACTCAGGGTGTGTAGGCTGCCTGTGTGTGTGTGTGTGTGTGTGTGTGTTCCACTTGTAACCACCAGGGGGCATCCTGCGCCCACGTTTGGCCAAATGACTGTGCTGTGTGGTGATGACTCAAGGCCCCTTCTGTTAAGAACTCAGAGTTCCCATCAGCCTTGCATGTGTTCCCACAAACATTTTGACTGATGCAAAATCTACAAACACGAAAAAAAAAAGAAAAGAAAAGAAAAACTATTGAAAAAAGCGAAAATAATGAGAGAAATGTTGGGAACTGTACGAGTATTCCTTCCACCTCAGGCCAAACAGTCTCGTAATTACGAGAGGGAAGCTAAGTGTTGACATCAATCAGTATGAGATGTCTATAAATAACACCTCTGTGAATGCCACACGTTCTAAAATATAAAAAAACACAGCAAAATTGTATTTCTAAACACTGACTAAATAGATATAGATCCGATAGAAACAGTCCAATACTTTAGTACTCATGGCAACAAAATCAAAAGTGATGGCTATTCATGAATCATGCGTGCAGAGGTGATGAGAGATGGGGGAGGATAGTCAGTTATTACATCGAGAGCCGTGTGATGATATTTCATGTCCAGCATTATTTCAGCGCAACCGGGCTGTGGAACTTCCAGCACCAAACAGCAGGTTACATGAAAGTACGCAGGATTAGACTTAGACTGAATTCTCGAAATTGAATTTATTGTGCCGTCTTTCTCAATGCAGCCCTGCTGAATATCATTCAAATAAAAGCTGCAAAATAAAAAAAAATGTCTTCAAGGTTATTATCTGTCTCCGCTCAGAAATACACAAACATGGACACGCGCCGAGGCATCTTCACACGTACAAGTTCGATCCAACCATATTCCAGCCTTGTACACACTGGCTAGCTGTCCCTCTTTTCCCACACACACCCCGACCTCATCAAGGCAGGGTTAGTCCTCCTCTCTTCTTCTCCCACCCTCTCCCTCTCTCTCTCTCTATCTCGCTTTCTCTCTCTCTCTCTCTCTCTATCTCGCTTTCTCTCGCTCTCTCTGCGTGTGGAGGAGGCTGCTGGCTCTGGTTAGTCAGTGCCGTGTGTAAAGTAGCCCACGCCAGTGCTTTAACGCACAGCGGAAATCTGGTTTGCTCCCAGCTGCTGCTACAGTAATTACTGTCCTGTGGTTGCTAAGAGATGCTTCCTTTGACTTCTTTTTTTCCCTCTCTTTCTCTTTCTTTTTTCCCTCTCTCTCTCTCCTCCGCTTGCTCCCCCCCCTCCACCTCAACACCCAGACTGCTAACACATGGTGTGTGTGTATGCGTGCTCCTTCTTTGCCTCCAAACATACCAAGTGGTGTAACACACATCCAGAGAGTCTGCAGGGGAATGTGAGGAATAGGAGACAGTGGAGGGAGAGAAGAGAAAGAACAGAACAGGAAAAAATGACTGTGTTGTATTCGTGTGCGTGTGCGTGTGTGTGTGTGTGTGTGTGTCAGAGAGAGAAAGAGAGCGAGAGGCCAAAGAGTCTGCTGAGGGAATGTCATAAACCAGCTCCAGCTGGAGAAATGCAGCACAGAACTTAAAAAGCCAGATGACAGCTGTGTGTGTATGTGAGAGAAAGAAAGAAAGGAGCGAGGGGGTGGGTTTGGGGTAGGGGTGGTGGGGGGTGAAATGGGAAACAGACTTGGGCTTCCTTTTAAAGCGCTTGCCTAAGCCCCACCATTCAAAGGCATGCGTGGGGGCCAATCTGGAGCTGAGCTGACCCTAGAGATGAGGCTGGGTGAGGGACGAGAGGAGAGGAGAGAAGAGGAGAGGAGAGGAGACGAAGGATGGAGGTGGTGGGAGCCAAGGGCAACCTGGCTCCGGACCAACATCAGGGATCCATGCACTTCCGCCCTCAAAGGCACAGGGGCTCAGGACAGGGAAGGCTGGGGGATCAGCACACATACTTAAAACAAGGAGAACACGCTGGACGTCTGCGTTCGACGGGGAGAAAAACAATGCAGAAGAGGAAGACGATGTGCATGTTCGAACGTGTCATCACAAACACCGAATGGTTTATGTCTGTTTACATGTGTTTCTCACACTCGGGGAAATAGGGCTCGGCTTAAACGAGGCAAATCATGACTAGCGCTCATCTCTGTGTCTTGTTAACTTTAAAACAAAAAGAAGTACAGCCAAGTTCCAGGCTACTCCCCACGTATCCCTGTAAACAAATGGTTTGACATTTTTGGGAAATACACTTCTGTTGCTGAGGGTTACATAAGAAGATCAATGCTTTCCCTGTGTCTGAAGGGTTGATATCAAGCTACAGCTAACAGCTGCTTAGCTTAGCTTAGAATAAACATAACAGCCAGCCTGGCTCTGTAAAGGTAACATAAAAAAACACCTCTACAGCTCACTAATCAACACATTACATTTTGTTTAAGATGTCCAAAAACTGAAGTGTAAAAAGTGACGGTCGCCTCGCCCGGCCAAAAAAAATAATTCCCACACCTACCTCCCTCCATAAAACCGAAACATTTTTGTACTAATTAAAACAAAGTGATATAACATGTTAATTAGGCTCACACTTTGCAGATTTTCTTACATTTGAATTTGGTTATCTTACCGCTAAACTAACCAGCTGTAGCTAGCTTTTACACATACAAGAAGCGATGTAAATCTTCTTTTTAAACTCTCAGCAACATTTACCAAATAATGTCAAAGTATTCCTTTAAACTGTTCTCTCTCTCTCTCTCTGTCTGTCCTGGATCCTGGCTGCTTTATGGAGCATGATTGAGACACACCAAACCAGTCTGAAAGTCTCTGCTGGTCTGTGAGTGCGACTGTAAAAAAAAAAAAAAAAAAAAAAAAAGTCAACTGGCCAACAAAACCTCTGTGTACTAAACTGATAAGAGAAAACTTCCTGCCAGAGCTAAATTAGATGGGGATGTTTTCCTGTGGCATTTGGAGGAGAAAAAAGAAAAAGAAACACATTTTACTTTGTACTAGAGGAAGCACTGGGGTGGTATGGCATAACTCCTGGCAGTGGGTCATCACAGCTGAGTAGGGTTATTGTGTAACCACGTTTTTTTTTATATGGGTAAAATATGTTGCATGTGCATATAGTATATATGTGTGTGTGTGTGTGTGTGCTTCTCAGTGAGAGGAAGAATGTGGTAAAGCTTGTGAAGGGCATACAAGTGGGTGCTGAGCCTCAGTGGGCAGGATGTGGGTGGAGAAGACCGTCTTGAACGCATGTACATTGACACACACACACACACACACACACACACACACACACACACACACACACACACACACACACACACCAACGCTTGTAGCAATGCAAGGCAAGAATGAATTCCAGTAAAGACCAAGAGATGTCTGAATCTAATCAAGGAACTAAACGAGGCTTGATGGTGACCTCCCATGCTGACGAGACTCTGGTGTCTGGTTTCTCAACAAGGTCATGGCTACTTAGAACCCATCTCCTTCGTCTAAACCGAGGCCAGTCGATAACACAAACCTAAAGGTTTATCTGTGCGAACACTGGTGCGACTTCATGGCGAAGTATAAAGCAACACGGCCAATATCGCACCTTGTTGTGTGCTGGTATGTGCTAGTTTCTCTGGCTGTAGCTCTTGCCACTGGTTCACTTCTCTTTCTCTGTAGCCCAGGTCTTCGACCGCAACATTCGGATGCCAAATCACCATGGTGACACCCTCGGTGGCTCACTCACTGAACCTTGTGAACACCCCCACTTCTACCCCCGCTGCACATCACCCTCAACCCCCTCCCCTTCCCCACTCCCCTCCCATCCCCTCCACCCCCTGCTGCCTAGCAACAGTGGTGCCATTGGATTTCCTGTATGTTCAGGCTGATTCCTTAAAGAGGAACTTTGCCACAGGAACAGGAACGTAAGCTCGCCCTCCTTCGCTGCTCCTCCGGTCCGTCCTACAGCGCAAGATGTTAAGATACCAGGCGGGGGTCAGAGGTGATGACAGGCCTCTGACAAGTGCAGTGAACTTACAGCCTAAACCTCAGTCATATGAAGTACAGTGTGGTGTCAAAGATAAAACTTTCAGAGTCAGCAGCAACTACAAAACACCATGCAATGCTATACAAGGGCGCTGTGATACACATTGAGGCTACCATTTTAGTTATTTGTGTGCTGACTCAATTCTTTTTCGTCTGTTTTGAAGCTGTACCACAAACTACAGCGTAAAAAATGACCAGACTTGAATCAACACCTCTCTGACACAGTGTCAACAGTCATTAGTTACAAGTATCACAAAGGTAGCACTAATGGCATGACTTCTTGTCACTCAGTGTAAGCTTGCACTACAAGAAATGCCATTCCTCCAACAAAGGTGTCTTTTCACCTACTTTGCAATCAGAAGTAGAACAGGTGACTTCACGTTCCTGTAACAGGCCTGATATCTAAAACAAATCAACATGGGTGTGTTGGACTTGAACTGTATACCTACTGCCTTTCTCTGCTTAAGAGCACACAGCATTCTTAACCACACGTGTCAGCAGTCAATAGAGCGCCACATGTCAGGAATAGGGCAGATAAATGCAATTCTTAACGTAACGCACCTTAACAGTTCTCAACCTGTCAACAAAAAGAGGCCCAGCTCATGAAGGAACACATTCAGTTGAGAGAACATTGAAATCAGAGAGCGTTTACACCGTGCTGCCTTTGAACAATCAGCTCCCGAGGCAACAGTTATTTCATCGGCATCAATTGTAACAAGAATGACAGCTACCAAGTCAGATTGATAGAGACAGCTAAAGCCTGCTCTAGCACATTCGCTGGCCAACACCCAGCTTCACCTCAGGGTCTGGCTGGCACTGGTTAAACACCTGTAAATCTCCAAGAACAACTGTTGGAAAACAAAGGCAGGTGTCAGCGCCTGGGTGGGACACATCACGGCTCAAACATATGGCTCAGGTTCTAGCTATGACCTGCCTTCTATTTAATAGAGAGGGGGAGCTGAGTGATGAATCTAAGTGAAAAAACAACCCTACACTAGGCGAACATTATAAATCATGGATTTTCCTACTCCTTGACACAAAGACACCTAATTTTAGTTTTTGGCCTAACACACACGCACAAAAAAAAAAAACACACAGAAAACTAAACTCCTCAAAGTCATAAAAACAAACATGTAGTCGTCTGCACGCACACATTATGTTCATACTAAAACTCTTAGCCAGAAACTCTCAGTCTAACTCACCGTTAGTCCATCTTCGGGAGTATCACCTTCCCCAAACGACCGACAACCTGGAAGAGAGAAGAAAAGAACCCAGACGGGGAAAAAATTAGAGGCTTGACTTGATCATTTCATAGTCTCAAACTAATACAGGCATTGTTATGGTTTAATAAGTGTTGATATATAAAGTTCTAACAACACAATCTATGTATCGTTCTTGTCTATGACATTAAAACAAACACACACACACAGAACTCTAAATTTCATTGACAAATACAAGTTTTTGGAACTCTACCACTAGAGGGCGCAGAATCGTGATCGCATAGCAAACTCCTGGACTTCCTTGTAATATTTTTTTAAACAGTAGCTACATTTCTAAGATTATGTATAATTTAAATTGTGTGTAAACCCTTCCACTCTCAGTGGGTGACATCTGCCCTGCAAAGCGTGTCTGTGCCAACGGATTTACATCGCTGATTCTTGTCAGGCCAGAATAGGACAAGACTTCTGCTTTCCTCTTGACTGTAGCTTAATAGGGAAATGAAAGCTGCTTTGTGTCAGTGGGGCACACAGAAGTTAATGAAATATGCATGTCTAGAATAATGTAACCCCGACCCCTGCTAAAACGCCATGTGCCATTTCCGCATCCAAAACACCTCGTCTGCTGATGCTGGAGTCAGAGCTTATGTTTCAGTTATCAGGCCGACCGTGTTACAGCTTTTCATTACCACAGAGAATGAAACTGTGGATGGTGTAACCCGAGGAAGGACACTAATGTTACTGATATTTTAACACAAAGTGCTGTTTTGTTAAACACTTTTTCTACTAAAGCAGGGTGACATTTTTTTGTGTCCATCGTAGCATTATTGTCATTGATGAAAAGAGTACCTACAAGTTCGACTGAATATACCGTATCAGATTTTACTGTTCATTTTAATTATGTTCAACAAAGTGGAATCGCCACACTCCATTGTGAGAGTTCAATGTGCGCCGTTGTATATGTGCACTTCCAGTTGCATGATTAAAATGAGGTAATATTTACTGAAATTATTATCTTACAAGTACTAATATTCAGACTAGTATTGTGATGTACATGCAGTACTCGTGTATGTCTAATGAAAACAAAGGTAGCACTTTTTTCCAAGCAGCAGCAGAAGCCAGAATACCCATGACAAAAGAAAACACTGTTCAAGAAACTTAACAGAAGAGAAAAATTAGTCTGGGGCTATGGTCCTGGCAATGCTGCAGAAAACAAGAATGAAACCATTTCCATCGGGATGAAGGGGAAACTGTTTGTACCTGGGGCATCAAGAGGTTCTTTTTAAAACTTAGGTTCACTTAATTAGGATCACTGAGGCCTTGTTTGAAGCACTGAGGCATCAGTCAGTCAGTCAGTCAGTCTGTATTGAGGAAGGGAATACAGCAATACACGGTAGTGCCGTCTCTCTGCCACGGAGAGGCCAGAAGAATTCACTGGGATTGTGTTAGTCCCAGTCAGTCCATCATTCCGTCTGTCTGAATCACATGGAGAAAAGGTGTGTGTGTGTGTGTGTGTGTGTGCATTTCTCCACTACAGAGAGAAAGAGGCTTCCTGCAGCACGACTCTGGCAGTGCTGGGCCGCGAAGCTGCCTGAGCCATGTGCCCGGCGTTGCCATGGCAACAGAGCACTGCAAGACTGATATATACACACACACAAACACACGCACACGCACACACACAAATACACATGGCTAAAACATATTCTCTCTCTCTCTCTCGCTGCCTCTTCTCTCCCCACACACATTCACGCAGCAGTCCAGCAGCAGAACGATGCAACAGGAATACAGAGGAACCTGCCTGCCTGAGCTGAAGAGAGGCATTACACAACACTGGCAGAATACAGAAGATGCCAGGAGAGAAAGGAGAGCAGAGGCAGGAGAGGACAGCGGGGGAAAGAGAGACAGAGACAGAGAGAGAGAGAGAGAGAGAGAAAGAGTGGAGGCACTGGGGAGATGGAACTCACCATCACCTGCTGTAGCTGACATTGACAGGAAAGAGTTGAAGCGTTTACTAGCAGACAGAAACTGTACAGCCTCTGGGTGAGGTGTGATTCATCAACACTGCATACCAGCTCATCAGAAATGTTCAACCTTCTTCCCAAAGCATCCCATTTATGAGAACTCGGGCTGTAACCAACTATTATTTTCACTATTGATTAATCTTCAGATTATTTTCTCTGTTAATTGTCCGCTCTATGAAATGTCAGAAAAACACAGTTTTCCCAAACCCAAGGAGACTCCAACAAACACAGCAACTAAAAAAACAGCAAATATTAATATTTGAGGAGCTAGGAGTAGCAAACCTTGGGCGTTTTAGCATAAAAGTGATGAATGAATGAACTGAAAATGTTTGCTGTCAATTCAGTTTTCCAGTTTTAAGTTTCTATTATTCAGTAAAACAGCCTAAGCCAACTAGTTTTCACACCAACCAAGCAACCCTGATATGTGTATAATATATTATTATATATTGTCATAATCCATGACCCTTTGTTCTCCATCTTCAACTAAAATTCACAGGCAGGGAGCTATTTGCAAAGCCAGCACTGCAGCTGTTGCCCATGATTACCTTTTACCTCGACTATGTGTGGACTTGTGCCCAGGAAGTGCAAATCTCAGATAAACGCTTGTGGGCAAGAAGCGACTGATGCCTAGCGGTGATAAGCCTTTTACGATATGTTCTGCTGTACCTCCTCTATGCTCCCCAGGGTTTCCAGGTCTAGAGAGTAAAGGAGATTATAGCTTCCCAGCCAGCCAGCCAGCCTCTTGTGTAACACGGGGCTGGGTGGCAGATTGCTGAGCTGGCAATTCTCCTGCTAATTGGATGACTTTGCAACCTCTGGCACAGTACTAAAAAATAATGCTTATCAGGACCCAAAGCTGCTAACTAAACTCCCGAGACTCAACTCCACCCAAGTTTAATATCTAGTTTAGCTTAAAAAGATGTATGGATGCCACACTGAGCGCAGACAGACCAAACCCTACCTTTTTGTTTTAGACTAGACTAGCCAGTCTTCATACAAGTCTGGGCCGCACAAAAGCCCAACCTGGTCAAGTTTCGCCTGAGTAAAGCTCTGCCCCAATCTCAGGTTGCTACCCCTTCTAACTCTTGCCCCCCCCCTATCTTTCGTACCAACCCTCCTTCCCTCATCCTGCATCACCCACTGTCTGGGCACGGCGTTGCCCTGCCAGTCTCTACAGGAAGCGGAGTTTATCTGGGCAGCTGGCGCTGATAAGATAACGCAAGAGGGTTAATTCTTGGGTGAGTGAGCAGGTAGCAGTGGGGGTGGAGTCATCAACGCTAATCAACGCTGTGCATCTCTCCTAGAACAGATGCTAGGTCAACCATTACAAAGCCAATGACAAACAGGAAAGAATACAGGCTGTAGACTCAGAATGCGTGCCATGTTCATTCACATACACCCATATTATTTTACACGGATTGGATGGCTGCCAACACATACAGTATAGTGCAACCTCTAGCAACCTCAAACAAACTTGAAAAAACACACACGCACATGCAGGCACCCTTAACTACCAGCCAACACACTCACACCCACCTTGGTTGATGTCCTCAATGGCCCGACGTATGCCCCGGTCAAATGCACGGGCGTCAGCTGGGCTCTGGAAAGTCAGTCCGAACTTCTTGTCGTTGATCCTCCAGTGGTGGAAGATGGGGGTGACCTTGTTGTATACTACATCTTTTTGCAGGACACACTCCAGAACCACCTGACAACAAACACACACACACACGGGAAGAGTTTTACAATAGCTCACAACGACGTTGAAGTTACATTTGGTCGAGCTAAAGTTGATTATATGCAGACTGGAAACTGCTTCATTTAAAAAGGTTTGAAGGCGAAACTCACTGGGAAACACACATGTAAATCCATCATCTTACTCCTCACCCTAAGCTGTTTAAATGTGTCACATTCAATCATTCCACAGCAACATGAGTAAGGGGATAGAGGGAAAGAGGCTGAGCGCGGAGGCCTGCATCTGGAACTACACAAGTTTCAAAAATAGAAAACGGGGGGGAAAAAAATAATCCTAAACCCAATAATTTCACATAGTTCTTTGGATAATTTGTAAAACACATTCTAAATGGTGGGGTTTTCATTACAGATGATGATAAAGTTGGAAAGCAGTGGTGGTGGCAGAGAAAAAAAAGAGGAGGGGGGGTTGACTATGTTTTGGAGCCAGGCAGCCCAAGTGTGTGGCAGAGAGAGACTGTGTTTCCAAAGCCTATTATTAATCAGGGCTACTGGGCCGCCTCCCGGCCTTCCTCTAGGCAGATTAAATGAAATGAGAGACGGCCATTACAGTCTTTGAGGTTTTTTTACCGACGTGCACGAGAGGTGGCTTAATGGGGTGTGAATGTGTGAGCGTGCGCATGGCGATCAGCGCAAGAGAATGCGTGAGCGCAGGAGCCGGTGTGATGAAAAGCTCAATGACCCAAGTTCTACGCTGCACATCTTCGCATCGGGGGGGGGGGGATAACGGTCACAAACCAATACTCGACAACTGAAAGCAGATGGCATGGCTCGCCGTCGATCTGGACAACAGTCAACACACGCACTTTAAGAGGCTGATACGTGGCAGCTGTGTGAGAGGTTGATGACATGTGATATGTGTGTCAGAGAGGGTGCACACAGGTCTACATTTCATTCTGAACGTCTGAGCGAAAGTTGCTTTTTTAACACTCGGTTGCAAGTGTACCGCAACATCTTTTTTTTTTTTTTGGAAGATGTGTCTCCCAGTATCTGTCCTCATGTCACGATTGCATACATGCCTTCCCACAAAAAAGGTGGGGGAGGGGGGCAAAGGTTAAACCTGTGTGTTTACCCAGAACCAGTGGATGAGAGGCGATGGATGTGAGGAGTATGGGGGTGGCAAGGAAGGGGGTAGGATGGGGTGGGTCCGCTGTGCCTCTGGGGCTGATTGTGGAGGGCGAGACTGAATGGAGCCGGAGCAGGTAAGGTGAGCGCACAGCGAGGCCGACAGAGGAGGAAGTATCACAGTTGCATGGAAGGACGATACTTAACACCGCATTCCACACTGCGCTCAGAGAAAAGAGAGGAGGAGGAGCCACCCTGACAGAAAAAGGAGAGAGAGAGAGATGGAAATGGAATAGAGGCTTGGAGATGTTAGAGAAGGAGAAGAACGGACGCGGAGACAGACGGAGGTGAGACGTGCAGAGAGTAGTGAAGAGATAGCGTGAGAGCGGAAATGAGGGAAGATGGAGAGAGGCTACGTTTACATGCATGAAAGAAACCAAGTGGGAGAAAGGAGGCTGTAATCTGTGAACGCAGCCTTTGCCATCAGAATTGTAATTACAATCTGATAATCATTTCAAGACATTTCGAGAAATACGTTTGTAATAACAGGTTATTATATAATCTGAGTCATTCTAGAATAAAATATTATTTGTTTTGAGGACATTAAAAGGTAATTTGCTGTGAATTGGTGTATCAAAAATATCAAAATACAAGCATGAAAGCCTGCATTAAAAGCACCAACTTTGAAAGGCATCAGCTGCAATTAACATACATTTTGAGACTTGCAGCTAAGAAACCATATTTTTCTAGCATGGATAAGTCAAAACAATCACATGACAAAGCTTAACAGTAGAAACAAACAACTGTAGCGAGAGGGCCCTTGCCCAGAGGCAATGTGTTTAACAGTAAGCCTGGACTACAGCACAGTCACAGCTGTATCAATCATCACGGACTACAAATGACAGGAAGCAAGGTGAGAGCTAAGCCAGAGATTTGTTATAATCCGATAGCCAGTACGGTAAGTAATCATCAGCCAATTAGAGCTGTAGTTTTTAAAAGAGAGTCAGAGAATCAGAGTGAAAGAGAGAGGGGGAGAGAGAGAGAGAGAAAGAGGAGGAGTGGGGGGGCAAGGAGGAGAGTGATTGGTAGCTATATGGAGAGCCAGCTGAGTCATCACCAGTACACTCTGTGCCGCATCACTGCGCTTATAGACAGATCCCCTCCACCTCTTCCGTCTCCCGTCTATCTGGCTCCACCTCTGTTTCCTGCTCTTTGACTACACACATCCCTTTCCCTGATTCATCTCATCTCTTATGCACCCCGATCACCTCATTTCTACCAGCCAAAAATCGTGCCTTTGTGATTTCAAAATAACTGCATCTCTGATCTGCTTTCTCTCCGTCTAGCTCAGGTTCCTTTCAGAGCTGATGGGTGGTAGTGGTGGTGGTGGTGTCATCGTGCTTTTCTATTCTGTCCATTTCTGGCTGAATTAAAAACACTGAAATTATACCCCCCCCCTAAGACAACAAGAGAGTTTTAGACATAACAAATCAAACCGAACAGCATTCAGAAGCTCTTCCCGAGGCCTCTTTTTTCCTGTTTTCAACATCACTCATACAACATAATTATGGTCTTTCATTTACCTCTGAAATCAAAACACTGACGTTACTGTTTTAGACAACACTGTGGTAACAAGTACTGATATGTGTTTTTTTTTTCTGACTCTGGATAACATATTCTTATGTGGTTTTGTCTGTTGCTGTTGTTTTCATGGACACTCCACTGCCTCTCCTCTTTCTGATGCCCTCAGACTGTCGGTAGCACTGTGGTTGAAGCCAACACCGCGACACTGGGTGGCATCCCGACAGACCTACATATGGCTGAGTGTTTGTTCTGGTGGCTGGGAGTAGACGCTGGCGGTGATAGGGGTGTTTTACCACATCCCAGAAGAGTTGCCGGGGTCTCTGAGCCATGTCTATACCCTGTCTGAACAACAGCATTCCCGTCACACCCTTTCCTGTGCCACACACACACACACACGCTTGGATAGCAACGCACAAAACACAAACATGCGGTAAACACAAAGCACACATAAAATGTGTTGAGTCAAAGAAGAAAGGTGATTTAGACGCCCTGCTGTAACAAGCCTCTAATGTCAGATCATCATGGTGGCCTTCTCAGTCTCCTGACATCTGACAGACAGTTCTCTCTTTCTCACTCTCACCCCCACACACACACACACACAGATTTACATTCTCATTACCACAGACCAGGATTATCCCAGTGCATCTACTGGATCTGTTTTATATCTACAACATAGCATGAGTGTGTGACAAGAAGGTCATGAGCTTTACAGCAACTACGACAAAAGCCATAAGGATTAAACCTACAGACACGGAGAAAACAACATGCCCCATACACTTTACGAGTTTGTACGTCTACATGTTGTACATGGTGCCTGAAAATAAAATAAACTAATAACTAGACAAACTGTTAAATTATGTTCGTGATTAGACTAAGTAATGCGTCAGCTCCACATGTTCCACTGCATGTTGTATCTACAAAAAACGCTGTTCACGCTGATGTACAGCCCTTTAGACGCTACATATACTCATCACTTATAAAAGTCACAGCGGAGTGCTGCATGTGAGGTTTTTCTTGCCATGTTAGACATTTTGCTATCAGTGAAAGAAGCCCCATACTGCTGGCTCCACTGCAACTACTGACAATATGTGTGTGTAATTATTTGTTTGATTCTGTAAGGTTCACAGACCCAAGGCTCAGGCCATCGCTTATGGCAAAACACTAACATAGCATGAAGCTACAGACCCAGCTGCACCCATATCACAATACAGCGACTGAAAAGAGTTTGAAAGGAAAACCAGCAACACATTTAATTGCATAATAATTCAATGCTTTTTGATTTAAATCATAATTCTACATACATTTTCAATGGCTTTCACACTTTATCTCAAACATAGTTGGTTTGTGAGGGCACATGTCTAACTAAAAAAGGTCACAAAGAGAAATATTAGCTACTCTAAAAGCCCATTTTCCCCTGACAACTATAAAGCGTGTTACACACGTACGCAACCGGAATTTATTTTACCGTTAGAATAACCAGGAACATATTTTCCTGGCTTAATTTACAGACACGTACAGTCTTTACATCACACGTCAAGAGAGAGGACATGCTTGTAAAAAGGTGGGCAAACGCTTGTGTTCTCATGGAAAACCGGATTGAGCGCGACTTTCCAGCCCCTTTTCCATCGTTTGGGTCCCTTCCAGACTCTTTGTGCATTTCCCACATCCCTCATCCCACATTCTTTTCTCCTGAGTAATCTGCCCTTCTCCCTGATGATATCATCATGCATCACAGCATCACGCAGTTCGCTCCTATTTTCAGATACCTGCGCCATGGAGGAAAGCCAAACAACCACTTCCTGTGTGTGTGAGTGTGTGCGAGTGAGACAGAGAGAGGGGAGTCTGGGAAAAAGGGGGGCTCATGGTGATCTCATCTAAGCTCCATCTCTGGGTTTGTGCACCTGAACGTGCATGAAAGAGAGGAAATGACTAGAAAATAAACACATCAATATGCTAGTTACATGTACGGTATTAATGTGAATTGATGCAGCGTAACATTCAAACGATGTAGCGGTTTCCTTACCAATTTGTCTTTGAGCCTCTCGCCCTTGATGTGGAACTCCACAGCGGTGGGGCTGGGACTAGGGCTGGGGCTGGGACTAGGACTGGGACTACACGGGCTGAGGTTGCTGCTGCTTCCTCCGCTGCCTCCACTGTGGGTGCTGCTGCTGTCGTCCGCCCGGCTGACCTTATAGACGGTGACACAGCTAAGGCCTCCGCCCCCCAGGGGAAGCCACCCACCACTGGAGTCATCCCGAGTCATGACCACTGCTCTCACACGCGCATAACTGTCACTGTGGAAGAGGAAGACGAGGAGGGTGTAGGGAATAAGGAGAGCGGGAAAGAGCAAAAGACAAAACAATGTTTTTAGTGAACATAATCAGCAGTAATCAGCATTTAAAGTTTCGTATCATGATCTTTTCCTTCGGGTCTGGTGACCTGGATTACAAATACATCATCAGAAGTACACATGAAATATAAGCCAACACAACACAGCTCAAACAAGACCTACAAGACACGTAGCCTAAACAGAATAGTTGGTGACTGTGTAGTGAGGAACACACTGAGTGTCTAAAATGTCTACATCACATTCATCCAACACTTTCAGGGTTAGAACAAACACTGATGCCAGGATTAAATAAAACAAATGAAACCATGGGAAAATCTGGGTGGTGACAAGTTATTAACGAGCACAAAGCTCGCTTAAAATCTGCAACAGATCTAAAAATAGAAGCGAACGAACAAAGCAGACGATTCACCTCTGGATTAAATGTATGTTTTGGTTTTTAGAGCCCGACATAACAGACTCTTGGCTACAAGTTCTAAAGTGTGAAGCCGCCAGTGTATGTTTAACCTCAGTCTGAGGGTGACTGACCATGAGGCCAACTTCAGGCTTACGCCAAAGCCGACACCACATGACAGGTTCACATCATGCTCTATCCTTTCTTATTTGCAATCATACTGCTTACATGTCTCATTAATCTTTCACTGTAAGACGGTTATATTTAAGACATAAAATGATCTATGTAACTGAAGGAGAACTTACTGATCAATCAGGAGTGAAACGCAAGGGAGATATGAACGATTCAATGTATCAGAGGTAAACGGATCACTGACGTGAGGCGGTATGTGAAAAAAAATTATAAAGTTTCAGATTTTTTTCAGACATACAGCAACATAAACGCATATGTCACCATTTAAATGTTAAACAGCCACAAACTGCCATATAGTGTAATAATCCAAATCTTCTGTTGTTAAGAAAAGAAACACCTCTACCACAATACAACTCAAAATATTGTTACATTGGTCCCGGTTTATCAGCAGACTGTGTCACAGCACACTTTGATACTATTAACTACATCATAAGTCTACTCCTTTTAGTCCCTCGTTACATGTGTCTCTCCCTCCCCCACCTCTTCTGGCCCTCTGTCCCTTCACATGGAGTCAGATGTTTCCCTGATTAGATAACACAGGCTTGCACTGGGCCACCGGAAATGACAAAGGTCAGGGTGTGCTGAGAGCAGCATTTTGCAAAAACTCCTGGTAACATATTAAAGACCGGGGAAGATCTCAGAGCTGACAGCGAGAAAAAGAAAAAAGAATATGACTGCCGGATGTCTTCCTGTAACATTGCTCTCTGACCAATGTCTGGATTGACCAATAAGGATGAGGTCACAGGGTCCAAAGTGTTGTGTAAAGACTTTCTTCTATGATAGTGAAAAATATGATTAAGGGAGAGAAATGCCACTCCCTGACAGCATGGAATATATTCCACAGTTAGCTTTAAAAGAAGAATGGCTGTGTCTTCCCTCTTTATTGCCTCTCCTCTCTAAATCTTGGCCTGCTTAATAAGGCTAACCTTTGGCCTCCTGTCTTCCACACCCTTGGCAAACCTCAGTGCCCAGGTTATTGGTTAGTAATTAATCTAAGAGCCAGTGAGCATTAAATCTAAAGCCATTTCTTCCCTTGTGTGAAGGCCTTGATATGCTGGCACCTGGTAATAGTTGACCAAAGTTTCCTCCAAAGACTGATGAACACGATAAATACTGCACACACTTCACTCAGGCCAATTCGGTAATAACTCTTCTGTTCCAGACTAAAGACAAATGTACGATCCCACCCTCTTCTCTCACCAGCAACTAACTCAAACCAATTTAACTGTGTCTCTATAACAGATATTTTAATAATAATCGTATTACAACGTGAAAACAATATGACAATGTGAAAGGGATGATCACTCGAATCTGTAGCTCCCTGACGGTTTTACGAAGGTTCATAGCAGGTTTCGGCTCACTGTTTAACTGTCTGATCCACAACATTTACTGTTTTGGTTCACTCTCACTGCTCTAATAGCCTCGCTTTCAGCCTAAAGGCTCTAAAAGAAGAAAGGGGAAAAAAAGAGCTCTGTACGCTACCTGCTCAGCACCTGAGCATACAAACACAGTTAGAGACTAGCTGAATATGTGGAACCACTTAAAAGAAACCGATATTTCCCCTAAGTAGCTGGTAGAGACCAAAAACAGAGCAAAAATAGAGCAAATGTTGGACTTTGGTTCATCAGGTGGCCAGAGACGTGACTCCAAATGAAAGCTAATGTTGCTCTACAACTGATGGATGTGTAAACTGTCATGTCAATGCTGTGTGAACAACTTGCTGCCCCCAAACAAGGCAAAACATTTTTTACATAATACTTCTGAGTTACATCTGCTACTACTATTGTTTAAAATCAAAGTTTGCCATTCACCATGCTGCTGTCATTACATAAAGACATGTTTCTAATATTACTGATCTATTAACTTTGGTTTGACCTTCCAATGACTCCCAACAAGTCAATACATCCAACAATCCTTTGGTCAGGCTGAATGACTATCAAATCCTTCAGTGATACTAAATTTGGTTGAGCTGTGCACACTACTGCCTGTTCATCATCAACGCTGCCAATCAGTCTGTATTCTCAGCAAGCCCCATCAGTCAAAGAAAAGTGGACAAAACTGGTAGTCTTTTAGATGATATTGTCATAATTTCAAGGACAGCTTCAAATTATCTATCCTGACAATCAAATACATATGATCAAATGATAATGGAAACTTGGGCTGGACAGTAATAGACACTAAATGCATCACAGTCGTAGTTTCCTCTCTCACACGCTACACCCGAGCTTGAACAGTAACTAGTTGTGGGAGACTGACCAAAAAAAAAAAAACCCAGCCACAACCAACTTCCCCCTTGCAACCTCGCAGAAACACCCTTTCTAGTTACACTTTATAACAGCGCCACATGAGTAGCGCTTAAGCTTACATGAGAGCCGCAGCATAAAAAAAACGCATTTTTGAGCAGTATAACGGGCAGTAAAAGAGGGAAATACTGCTGCTGTTACACCCCTCTATGGCCCCCAATAAAGGATGCGGGTGATGGGTGCAGGAGGGGCTGTCAATCAGGCAGGGGTCCCTGGGGTGAACAGAAGGCAGGCGGTGGTGTCGCTCAGCCATGACCAGGGCACAATGACCAGGGCCTGACCCTTCAGACCTACCATCACACACATGCCAGCAACCATGACACTCACAGGGAGGGGGGCTGGGCCCAAAGAGGAAGTTTGGTGGACTCTGTATACGTGCATTTTTGCATCTAACGAATAACACCCCGATGTCAAACACCGAAAATAATAACAGATCATTTATGCCGTTAAATGGTCATTACTCAAAATCAAATCTCCAACTTCTTAAACTGCAGACCGACAACTAAACTCAACCAACAACAAACAAGTCGACTAGATTCATTCAAGAACATCTTTAAAAACAGGGCAATAGAAAGGTTTCATGCGCTCCTCTTCTTCTCCCTCATATAAAAATCTTTCCTTTCTTATGGTAAAAACAGTACGTGGTCCAAAAAGATATTTGAGTGCAACCTGCTGCAACACACACACACACACACACACACACACACACACACACAGTTCAGAGTGGGATAGTGGAGACAAAGGCTGGCCTCCACGCCCCTTGCTGGGAGCACACAGTCGACTGGACACACAATTGAGAGCGGAAGCAGATCAGCTGGCCTGGGCCCTGCGAGAGAGAGTGAGAGGGGGGGAGAGAAAGAGGGGAGGGGAAAGGGGGAGGGAGAGATAGAGGAGAAAGGAGCCCCCCATTCCAGATTATTCCAAGTTATTCTGCTGGATGACTGACTTCATTTCCGACCAAAAGCAGGAGAGGAACACAGAGGGAGGGGTGAGAGTGTAACAGAGGACTATGATGTGGGGGGGGGGCTTGTGGATGGGAACAGGGAGGACCAAGGTGACAGTAAACAGCTCCCACCTGCATTAGGATATGGCCTTTTTAAGTCATAAAAAAGGGACGTGTGTAAGCCTGTAATGCGTTTATACGATATGACACGTGCAGTAAAAAAGAAGTAACGCCGCAGCGTCTTATTATTTTAAACCTCGTTTAAAGTGAGAGCAAAGAGCAAACAAGACAGCATGACTTAAGAGAAGGGAAAGCGTGATGGAGGAGCACATGCAGACCAGCCAGGCCTGGGCCTCGAGGCCGGCTGCTCCAGTGTATGGTGGAGAAGGGGGATCCTGGGACAACCATTTCCTAAGTTGACAAAGTGGCCGTTTGTCTGCTGCTCCGGCCCATGGCTCACTGGGCTCCAGCATGCCATCATGCTTTGCTCCTGTCTCAGCCTTGGGCTTCCCACCCCAGAGGGGAGTGGTGGAGGGGAGGCGAGGACAGGGGTATGGTAAGGGGAGGAGGGGAGGGGGAGAATCTAACCATTGAAAGAAAGACAGGACGGGGGGGAGAGAGGGGAATGAGGAGAAGAGAGAGAGAGAGAGAGAGAGAGAGAGAGAGAGAGAGAGAGAGAGAGAGAGAGAGAGGATGTGGCCTGAGCCCTGGGTGCTCGCCAAGTCACCCTCCCTTTCCTCCGCTCCGTCTCCCCCTTCTACCCAACCCCTCCCCGGCTGCCTCTCTCTACACAATGGCCGCTTCTCTGCTGAAATTTCACGTTATTGGATCCCGAGCCTGGAGTTTTGTCCTCCCACAATGTCCAGGCAGCGGAGCATGCTGCAGGGGAGACACACTCTGCAAGCTAAAAGCTGGAAAACCATTCCTCCTTTCATTAGCATCAGAAAAGGGGAGAAAAGTCCCCACCACCACCACCACCTCTTTTTTTTTTTTTTTTTTCCATCGCCCCTTTTCCTCCCGAGCTCTCCCCTGTATCAAAACCGGAGGAAGGCTGTCAAGCTCGGTCAAGCTCCACTAGGCCACTTTGGTTTTGTAGGACTTTCGAGGGGTGGGTGGGGGGTGGGGAATCATTAAAATATCATTGGGAAAATAAACACAAGCTACTTATCACAATCCGATTCTATAGATTATCCTCTGAAAGCAATCACTAGGAAAGTAGAGGGGGCAATGGAAGATGGTGTGAAAAGCTACTCTGCGTGTGACTCATTCTCTACGCTTACCAAAATATCTCCAACAGCTGTTATCACTGATAAAATAGCCTACTTCTACATCTTCTAAACAGCTTTAACCTGACTTAAAACGCAATAATTCTTGGGCATGTGCGGTGTAGATCAGCTTGCCAAAAGATCAATGTGAGTCCAAGGCTTGCAGATATAATGTAGCAGAAAATGATGTAATATTTGAACGCATTCAAGAATTTGGAAAAATTGTAATTTACCAAAATGTTCCCCTCCAAGACAAAAACATAAGAGGAACAAATGGCAAACTTGGAGATAAAGTTGTAGGCGGATAAAGCGGTGCCGTTTCCTTCACTGCGATCACGCCTCATTGAAGAAATGAATAACATGCAATCTGGGACTCGACCGTCGATTCCAGCAGTGCATCTAATCTGAACGGTGCAAACTAGCCGGCCAATTAGCCACGGTTCAAATCCCCTAAATAACCAGTGGCAAACTCAAGGGCACAGACATACCCAAAACAAACACCAACATGACCCAACATGGATGCAGTGCAAATTATGACACAAGGCCAGAACAAGACACTTTTGAAGGGGCTGCATGTCGGCCATTAATAAAACAGAAAAAAAAAAAAAGGGGACAATGCCTATAGAAACACCAACAGGCAGCCAGCATCACAAGCCTATTACATTAGCTGCAGTGAAAACTAATACGTTGACTATAGAAAGAGAAGTGAAAGAGAAATTTGCCCTATCTCCTCTCAACACCTCAGGCTGCTGGTGAGTCATCTCCCTCACAAGAACATTCAGCTTAGCTACCAACTGACTCAGGAAAAAAAAACAGAACAAGCCTACTGTGCTGCTGCACCACATAGCAAAGCTACACTTCAAATTCACCACCATCCTTTCAAAGAAACGCCACCTACAAACAGATGAACTGATCGCACTCACTTCTGGTAGCATCCGTCACAGGCAGCGGTGAGTGGGTCAAATTAGCCCGTAGAGTCGACGTTTAAAGATAGACCCTAAACCAACAAATAAACGTCAAAACTGTTCGTTCAGACATCGTTTCTAACATTGATTTTCTAACCAACCCCTCTATTACTGGATTGGGCCTGCAACCCCAACAACAACGTTCGAGGTGCCGCTACGCCGTGGCACTATAAATCAAAAGGATCCCACATGTGTATCAAATGCCAAAAAACTATTCTCAAACATCAATCAAATCCACATATTGAGATGATCTTAATTTGAACCACAAGCATTTGGAAAATTAAAACCTTGCGCTTGCCATTACAAAAAAAAAAGAAGAAAAAAAAAAAGCAGGGGAACCACAAATTTCGCCTGCTGCGGCGTCTCTGGTCTTCTTTGATGTAAGAGTAGTCCCCAGGGATCTGAGCGTCTACTCGTCAGTTACTCTGAGACCAAGGGGGGGGTAGACGGGAAGCTGAGGGAACGAGGCAGCCGTCTAACTGTGGGAGAAACCATCAATACTGTATTTCAGGAGCAACTTGGGGAGGATAAACCACCAAACCATGATGATGGCCCATGGATGTAAAGAGAAACTGCTATGACAAGTTGTAAACCATCACAGCATGCCCTGTTGTTGGGAATAACATAACATTATCATCATCATCATCTCCAGAAACCAACCTATGGTCCATCTTGAAAATCAATTAGATTCACATTAAAGCGGCTCTACGTTGAATCTCTGCCTCTAAAAGAGATGGAGGAATCAAGACAGACTTCCACCAACCAATGAAAGTCTGTTTCAAATCCTAAATATAGCCATGAGACAGGACAAGATCTGATCAAAAGTTACTGAGCGGATAAAAATATATATATATGTTCTTCCAGGCCAATTTTAATCCAATTTGCAAACTCGAATCATTAAATAATCTATTTGATAACACAAAGCTATGTTTGCTTAAGTTCACTCATCTAGGATCCAGGCCCATCGCTCCCAGAAACACATGCCAAATGTTCCCAGAGAAATAAACACAAAAGTGTGTGTGTGTGTGTGTGTGTGTGCGCACACACACACACACACACACACACACACACACACACACACACACAGAAACCCCTTCCTGTTTTCAAAGTGTTTGGAAACTCAATCAAAGACACAAGGTTTAGGATTTACATCTGTGCCCTTTTATGTCTGTGGCCTCGCAGGAAAGAACCATCTCAGCCCAGCTGCAGCGAAGAGCTCACAACAAGGCCCAGCCTTCATGCTCCCGCATGCAGCACGACTGAAAACAATATCCACAATTCAGACACTTAGTGCTAAAAGCACTTCTTAGAGGCATTGAGATATGGTCTGTGAACATCAGAGGCACGTCCTGACAAAGAAATAAAGACAAGCCCTGCTATCTGGATGCTGTGATGGAGACGCACATAAAGCAAAAAAAAAAAAAGTTTTTTAGTGTAGGCTGACTTCACAGCCTACATGCACAGGATACATCCACACCAGGTCTTTGTCTTACAAATAAGTTTGAAATACGCTCTAAATACACCGCTGACATTTACGCCAGTTTATGCTCGCTCCTAAAATACTTGAAGAGGAAATGAAAATTATAAGAGGGAAGTGGCTCGGGTTTAAAATACACAGAATCCAGGCCTAAATCTGGCCATGGGAATGGAACAGTCCACCACTATACAAGGCCTGTTCAGTTTGTTGGCTTGTCTCGGTTACAAGACAGTCCAAGCCCTCTGGTTATACAGAGGATCGTTGTCATTAATCACACAAACAATACGACGACTTCTAATAGAACAAGCATACATTTTCTTTATGCAAAATAACTTTTAGGATCTTGCAGTTACCTAATAAATAAGGTGAAAGCTGAGAGAGATGTCATGTAAAGACTCTTCGATCTCTACTACACCTTAACACGTACACCTAACATACCTAACAACCAGTTAGGTATAATGCTGGTACCCTCATGTATATTCGTTCCAATAACACATTTCATTAGTCTCTGTAAGGCGTTGTGGTCACAAGCGACACTTCCCCAAAATAATACAGAAGCAAAACCAAAGATGTGTTCAGCTCAGCAGACTTTGTCAAAGGTAAGATACATCTGTACGATTAGACTAGTTCAGCTAGTAAAGCTGACTTCAGGGAGGTCATATCCAACAACCGGCAATAACCCCAAATAATACTATCTATAAAAAAGAAAAAAAAAAGGCTCCAGGAAATTATTTAGCTTAACATAAGGGCCACAGGATATAGGCAATTACCCAGGCCATAAAGCACTAGCCCTAACAGCTGAAGTAGCTGTCTCCCTTTTGTCGTTTCAGGACATGATGGGGGTTGTTTAGGAGGAATGTGTTTGGAAAGCTCTGCAACAGGAATGGGAGTGCAAAACAGCCCTCAGGTGATAAGATCACGACACCCACATTGGCAGATAAAACGCTGAGCTGTCAAATCAATCACGCAGATAGGAAGAGGACACAGAGAGAGAGAGAGAGAGGAATCACAGAGGATCACCTGACTGGCAACAGACAATACCACAGTACTGCAGGAATCTAAAACAACGAAGCCGTACCATGATACTTGCTCAGTGGAATATCGAGGCAACTGACCTTCGCTGATAAAAATGGATGAGGGATTCATTTGGCTATTTTGAGCAAAAGCCTATACAACCTAAAATCGACACGATCACCTGTTGGATTGTCATTTCTTTAGGGTGCAGGCTGAAGGAGTTCAGCAGAAAACAAGCCATTTGCATGCCTATGTAAAAGAGTATCAACAGTACGCAAATAAAAAGGTGTCGGTATCTTGCACTCCAACCGACTACTGCCTCGGTTGAGATAAATATTTCAGATAAACGAGACATTAGGCAAGCTTCGTGCACATACTTTCATGAATCTCCCACTTCTTTCCCAGCATGACCATAGTCCTTGTCTGCAAAAATCACATTAGCCTTACATCACGCCATACTCTTGAAAAACACCCAAACACACATCCCCGGCGCAGACGCAAAAACCAAAATGTGACAAGGCTTTATGTGCCTTCTTGTCATTTCGGCCTTGTGAACATAGTTTGCACCAAGGCCAAGGAACATGTTCTCAGCCAAAGGGGTGTGCTGTGTGTACACCAACTTGGCTTACCACCCATCATTCAGACAAAACCACTTCAGGACTATCTCTTCACACGTTTTTTTGGGGGAGGTTTTCAAATCAAAAATGTTTACAATGCAGGCTACACACATTTTCCTTTAATTACGCACGTACACGGAAGCATACGGTTTAAAAATAACCAGAATAATTTCCACGTATTCTTTTTTTTTTTTTTAGGGTTTAGCAAGTGACTCATCAAAGAACTGATTTTTTCTTATCAATGGAAAAGAGTGTAATGTCACAATGTAAAAAAAAAAAGAAAAAGGAAACACAACTGTGAAAAACATTTTGATTATTATCCCTGAGGCTAAAAAAATAATAATAAATCAGACTTTCTTTGTGAATAGCTGTGTCATTAGAAAGAGATTAGAAAGAAGACTCTCTCGAGCAAACGCTCTGTATTCTGTTCACTCCATTACTATGAATCATACAACAGCCAGAAAGGTGGTGGAATCATAGCAACAATGTTTGGATCACTTCGCCATCTTAGCTGCTGCCATCATGCAGTGTGGAACAAACCCAGCATGCACTGTAAAGGCTTGCACACACCACTGATGATCTGTAAGCCTGTGGCAGTAGATCCCAAAGTGGGACCTGGGGGGGGGCCTCGAAAAAAAAAAAGGAGTCCCTGAGGTTATTGCAGGGGAGACCCAGCAAATTCAGGTTGTCATTCCTTTCAGATTCACCGGCATCAACTATGCTCGGGTTATGACACATTTGAAGCTAAACTGTGACTTAATTGCAAAAAAAAAAAAAGCAAAGATTTCCATAAAACAATATGCAGTCGACTGAGCGTGAATGGTTTAATTGTAATCTATTTGCTGTGGCTTGATGTGAGGAAGAAGAACTGCATGACATATGTTACATAAAAATAAAAAAAGTGTAGTTCAAGGACAAAGCCTCCATGCATTAAATCAGAAAGATAGAAGGAATGAGGGGTGGGGGGTGGGGGGAA
Source organism: Larimichthys crocea (assembly GCF_000972845.2). Classification (NCBI taxonomy): domain Eukaryota; kingdom Metazoa; phylum Chordata; class Actinopteri; family Sciaenidae; genus Larimichthys; species Larimichthys crocea. Next base: position 7,804,715 of record NC_040034.1, on the reverse strand, counting down.
CATGGGTGTGTTTCTAACATTAAGCCATGACACTGTAAATGGCTGAAAGGGAGCATATGACTTCCTCTGTGACAAATACATTATCAAAAAGAAGGAAGAAGAAAGCTCGGAGATAAAGTGAAGAAAACGTCGCTTGAATAAAAAAAATAAAAATAAAAATAAAAAAAACCTCGTCGCTTATGTCAAATAAAACGACTAATAAAGACGAGCGCTGGCGTTTACGTGCGATGCATTGTACAGTTAAGATGCAGGAAATGTGATCATTGTGTGATCGTCGGTGCAATGCGAAACAGTGTACAGTGGCTGTGAATGGGCAGGCAGGTACTTTATGAATGGAGGGGATCATGTGACCGCAGCACCTCCCGAAGCAGATATTTCTCACTGACTGTCAACAAGCGCACACAAGGGATCAGCCCATTAAAACAATACCGAAAAATCAGACTTAAAATGGGCGCGACGTGCACGAAAAACAAAAAAACAAAAAACACGCGTACGGATTCACGACTGATAACCAGCCGATCGTGTGGATGTTTTTGGGGCGTGCGTGTGACGCCTTTTTTTTTTTTAAGCGTCTTTTTTTTTTTTTTTTTATGAATGGAGATTGTGATATGTAAATGAGTGTGATTGAGAAAAAAAATGGCATCTTCATGCTTTTTTTTTTTCTCCTTTCCCCCCCCAACCAAACGTTGACATTGCCGCAATCGGCTCGAAGCTGAAGGTTTTTCGCCCTCAGAGAGAGATAGATAGATAGAGGCTGGAGTGAAATGCAAACATGATGTGCACGATTTTAAATCGATGATTGTGTTCCGAAAAAAAAATCATGGCGGACGAACAGTTACATACATACAGATCTGGACTGTCAATACATTTCTGCTTTATGGTGGACTGAACAGACGTGTATATATATATAAAAAAAATAGACTTGATTATGACATGGGTGCATGTCTACGACGAGTCATCCCCTCATCTATAGAGCAATAATAAACATCCTGAGCATGTTCAATCAATTATAAGCAGGCAAGCATTAATACACCTATTATATTTATATAATATGGCCTGATTATCACGGCATATATGTTAGTTAGCTGAATTATATAAACAGATTTTTGTTACTATGGGCCTGTGCTATTGCTTTCCAGACACTATCCTCCTATAAACTCACATTATAATCCATACACTACCACTGTTATGTGGTCTATTATGAGTCTTATGGTTTTGATATAAAGAAAAGTAAGATGATGAAAACAAGCAGCGTCGCTTTGGTTGGAAATGTCCAGGCTGTTAAAAGTAAAAAGTGTGTGTTAACACCTTTAAAAAAAAGATATGTAAGATAGGCAGCTGTGTGTGTGTGTGTGTGTGGTAATAATAAATGTATAAAAGTAAAAAGTACTCACTCGTTGTTTGGATTTGTTGAATCTTCACTCATTTTTTTCCTCACGGGGATCCAAATCCTAGCAATAGCATCGACGACGCAGCGACGGCGGGAGAAAATACCACAAATATCACCATTTTGTCCCCCTTTCACATGTATGAATTACCACCTATTTCGGATAATAAGTAGACGATATACGATGGGGCATGCCTAACTTAAGCGTCCCTGTGAGTACCAAAGAGAGGGTAGCAGAGGAAGAGGAGGAGGAGGAGGGGGAAGATAGGAGCTAGCTCAGACGTTAGCCTCGCTGCCTTGGAACACTAACGTTAAATCGCGAGGAGGAATGACAACCGTTGATTCATTTTATCCTCCCTGGAAGTAAAATCCGACCACAACAAATAGGCCATCGGCATCATCTTCTTCTTCTTCTTTCGCACACAGATCCTTTCGCTTTGCACAAAAAAAATTGAATAGATCCTTTTAAAAAACAAACAAAAAAAATGTAGACTGTAGTAGCCGTTTGGCAGGTTATTTATGGGGCTGGCTGTCGAGCATCCATTCGCCAACTTCAGGTCCAGGACAACACTTGAGAGAAAAAAAAAAAAAAAAAAAAAAAAAAAAACGCTACACACACACACACACAGCCAGCAGCAACACACACACCCACACACACACAGCGGTTTTTTTTTTTTTTTTTTTTTTTTTTGCTCCGTCAACGTGTCCGAGTAATTTGCAGTAAAGGCATCCAAAAAGCCGGAGAGTTTAAAAAAAAAAAAAAAAAAAAAAGAAGAAGAGGGTTCAACTGTTTGCAGTATTAACACTGATGACTCGTGAAGTAAACGCGCACACACTTGAGATTTCCTTGAGAAGTTGGTGGACATCTGCTTAAATCGAACTCCATTTTCAACTCGGGGGGAATGAAACATCGGAAAACTGGGCGGATGTGTCGACCCTCGCTTGAGAAAATTAGATCCTTCCGCGACGTAGTAAAAACATAACACTCCTGCGATAAAACATCGCCGAGCTGCGCTGCAGTTTGTTGGGTTTCATCAAAGAGTGGCGTATGTTGAGCTAAGCTGTCTTCCCGTGTCGCCGTGTGCGACAAATGGTTGCGTTTCTCTCCAAAGTTGACCTAAAGTAGTCCCCGCACTTCCCAAAAGAAGTTTCCCTTCAATCACGCATTGATACAAGAGGGAAGAGTCTGTGTGATAGCACGCAAAGTAGAAAATAATCTGGAGGAAGGACTTGGGCTGACACACACACACACATACACACACACACAGACTCGGCCATTAACAATTTCTGTTGTTTTCTTTCATTAAGCAGCTTCGCCGTGATCGACCGCCCCCCCGAAACGCTTTTTATTTTTTATATATATATGATGTGAAATTGTGGGGAAATGCTTTAAATAACACACAGTAACGATCCGCTGCAGCACGTGGAATTACATTAGATCCCCTTCATGATTTATGTGGCTTAAGCCAAGGTAGTATTTCTATCACAGAGTCTTCTTTTTTCTTTTTTCTTTTTTTTTGTCCTTCAGTTATAACACATTCATATCTTCAAGCCAAAAGCCAATTCAGAAATAATATTTTCTGAAACTGAAGGGCTGGTTTGAAATGGCACATTGTGGTATTGTTTCAGTAACGCGATAGCTTATATTGGTGAATAAAAAATGAGGTACTAGAATAAGAATAGAGGTTTTGAGCTTCAGCATTAGCCTAAAGAGGGGGGGACTAAAATACATACAAGTAGATCTGTAGTTAAAGCTGCCCCACCTTGCACCCCCAAACCCCCTCCAAAATAAAACACCCTTAGAAGTAACCAAAAAAAATGTAAAAACAAAATCCATGTATGCACCTATGAATCTTATTTGCAAATGTGTTAAAAGCCTTGCAGAGCGAATCGGTGGCCTGGTTGCGTAAGACTTAAATGCTATTGGATTTCTGTGCTGTGTGGAATGGCAAGAGATCAGGCTAAATGATTCTGCCTGGTTGTCATAGTGACAGCATGTTGTGTGAGAAGTTTCTTTGTATTTCTCTGGCTTTCATACAGCTTGTGCCACAGCCTTATGTTGCAGAGCATATAAAACATCCCTCTGTGTGTCACTGTATATAGATATCCAGTGCATACCAAACCCTCGCATGTGCAACCCTGACACATATTGTACACTCCCTTTAATATCTGATTAGATTTTCTGTCTGCGGTGTGTGCTACTACCCTGATGACTGCCCGACAGCAGTGGTTAAATGTCTCATGGGATTGTTTTCTCCAAAAAAAAAACACACACACACACATGTCAGCCTGATCTCAATGTTATTTAATCTAATTTATTTAAGTTGCAGAAAAGCGTCTCTGTCTCCATTTAACTAAATGCGGCCTCTTGTTATCACTTCTTCCTTTTTGAATTGGGTTACCGCTGACATGATCAAGCTTAGAAGCCAAAATAAAGTGTCCCTTGTTTCAAACAGAGCAGAAAAAGCAATGACCATGAATTTTCCCACTAGCATGCCTGTATTCTTTAGAGTATTCAGAGTTCAGGAAGCCAACCTTCTTTCTCATCTTATAAATGTGGATGGCCCTAGTGCGTTTCCTGTGTTTTTCACACACTGAACACAACACACTGTAGTGTACTTAAACAAGGCAACAGGATGTTTAGCTAACAGAGGCATCCCTTGGCTTCCCTCACTTAGTGCAATCAGGGTCATCACAATTCTCTTTAAGACAGTAAACAAGCTCAACATTCCTATATTGCCAACAAGCAACCGCAGAAAAAAGGATGTGTTTAGTTCAACACAAACCTCATTCAGCAGAGTCCAGCACAAACAGGACGTTTCTCGACCTGTAGGAAGATGGCTGAAATGATTTTCAGATTGTGATCTGATGTCTGGTCATGATTCTTCATTTGTCAGTAACTGAAACTGAAAATTTAGTATGTATAGTGACGAGGCATTAAAAAACACACACACACACACACAGAAACATCTCTCTATGACTACTTTTCTTTTCAAAATAACACATGAGATTCATTCCTAGTATTGAACCATGATGACTGAAATCAGATGACGACCTCAAAACACAGGTGATGTGATCACCAGCTCAGGCAGCCTCTGGTCACAAGAGAGGAGAAGTGAAGGCCTCTCTTTGTACAGCAGCTATGGAGAGGAAATTCAGTGTCTGTGTAGTTGCCGCCATACAGTCTGCAAAGACCTCAGGGCTTCTAATGGACCGGAGATGGCTGATGACAGCTCTTGGTAAATAACCTAATCTCAGGATCCTCTGCCTTATATTTACTTTCTTTTCTTTTCTCCCCATTAGCTACTTTTAAACATGTTTAGGTTCTTGGAATTTGTGGCACAATGCTGTTTCATTCCATTCTTCAACAACACACACACCCCTAGAGTTTTTCCAGTTTGTCTGTGGGACCACCTCGGACAACAGCAGTGGACTCATGGCAGTCTGGGCCAAGAGGTGTGGCTTAAACAAGAGGTGCTGATTTTTAAAGGCCTGGCAGCTGAACACAACAATGCATACCTATGATTAGTGTGGGCCTGGCCTCGGAAGCCTGCAACTTTTAGGCACGCTAATTGTAGGGTGGTGAGTAGAAAAGGTGTAGTGGCTAGAGGGGAAGGAAGTGTGAGGGCCTTCAGGCATGTTTGACTATGTGCTGTGTTCTAACTCTCTCTCGTTATGACTGTGTGTGTGTGTGTGGGTGTGTGTGTGTGTGTGTGTATGCATATGGCCGATGTGGAACTAAAGATACAAACATTTATTATATACTGTAGCTAAATCGTCCTCAGAATACTGGTTGAGAAATCTTTGATGTTATTTAAGCAGCATGAAGGGATTTTCTTTTTTCAAGAATGTCTTAGAAGAGCGATGGATGTGGATAACTAGATGAGTGAAGTGTGTCAAGCTTAAAGAGTTGGTCTTGTGACCGTGCGCAAGGATGTTGGTTCAGATGGAAGGTCATTATGGCTGCAAAGCCCTTGATGGAAACACACATCTCTGGAATTGTTTAAGTTCTGTAAATGGTTAGAATCTGAACTATGTGAGCACAAAACACAAAGGAGCGTGTTTTTAGAGGAGGAAATACATTGTGTGCAATGCTTCTGCTTAGAGTGAACTGAAACTGAAAGTTTAGCACTGTACTTTAAGGTAAATCACTATTACACAATTTTATATTGCACATTAAATGTGTGATGAGGCTATGGCCGTCTGTCAATCCACTTTGCATTTGCTGTTAGTTCTGAAACTTGGCTTGATTACAGCTAAAGCTTGAGATCTGCCTTACAGTAAATCTGTACCAGTCGCTAACGTCTCAACTACAAAAATGGGAAACTAAATTGGTTTCAGCCGCAGTTAGCTTTTTCAGTGCTCGAGACTCTGTTACTTCCTATTGTTTGCATGTTGTGCGTGGGCTTGATTGAAACCTGATCTAGCCGGGGAAGCTGTGTTTAGGGTGAGGTGGACAGGCCTTTGTTGCTGCCTGAGGGGTGTTTATTTGGGCGGCTTCAGTTGGCTTCCCTGTAATCATCATCCAGCCCCACAGGATAGAAAGGATTAATGAATATGTTGGAGGGGAAGTTACAGATGACTATTTACCATTCTCATGGGGATGAGAAGGAACAGCATGAGAGATGCAGGAGAAGAAGTTTGTGTGTGTGTGTGTGTGTGTGTGTGTGTGTGTGTGTGTGGGCACGTGCATGCTTGGGTGATTGTGTCTGTGTGCATTTATGTATATAAAAAAGGAGAGCAAAGAAACAGAGCTGGAGACACAGTGTTTTACTATCATATTGTTATTCTTCTTACACTAAAAGAATAGCTGACATTTTGAGAAACACGCTCCTTCACTTTCATGCAAAGAGTTACGGGAGAAGATTGATGCCATTCTCACAATGGCAGTTTGTTAGCTTAGCTAAGCACAGAGAATGGAAACAGGGGGAGGCAACTAGTGCAGCCAAGAATCAGACCAGACATTAACCCACCGTAAAAGCCACAATGTATTGTTGGTATAGTTTTGTACGGATTAAAAATGACATAATGTGTTTATAAGGGTGCTTTTGAGTTGCTGGTAGGCATTGCAAAGGCAAGCTGTTTCCCCCACTTTTTAGAGTTTTTGCAAAGCTACACTAGAGTACAGACAAGAGATCGTCTCAACTAACTCTCGGCAACAAGGCAAATAAGTGAATAGACCTTCTATCTTTGATTAGTCCCTCTAAAGGACCAGTGTGTTTAGGATTTAGGGTAATCTGTTAACAGAATATTGTAGAAATAGAATGTAATATTCAAGTATTTAATTGTGTAATAAGAATTGTTGTCTACAGACTGAGCAGGTCCTCTTTCACCATGTTGTGCCACAATGTTTCAGCCCAGAACAGACAAATCTCTGGCTGTAGACAGGCCCATTCATCTTTCCTACAAGTTATGTGGCCTGCTTCTCCCCACTTAGATAGGGGAGGTGAGGCATATTCAGTCAGTTGCAATCTGCAACCTCACCACTAGATGACAATAAATTATACACACTGGTCCTTTAAGTAATCCTTAAACACGCAGAGGTTACAAAGTTAGTTTTACTCGCTGCACCGTGTCGTAAATATCATTTTTTGTTACCATTTACATGCTTTGATTGTCTAACATTGCAAATATTAATTTCACACTGAGGCTTTCATGTTTTTTTTTTCTTCCTGTGGTAAAAAGAGGGAAGACAACGATTAATTTTCACTGTGTTGTTTTCACTGCAACGTTTCCATCCTGCATCAAACGAGAAGGAATCAATGACTGTAAAACCTCTGAGTCAGACATGACTCCTCATATTACTCCTCGGAAGAGTGTTCAGATGTCCTCCCTGTTCCCAAAACATCCCTCTCACTCAAAACTACCTGCAACCATATACACATTTTTAAAAATAAAAATCTAGTAACAATAAGTCCCCCCCTCCCCTCTCCTTGTCAGCTGTGTAGCCCCCATCCCTCTCTTTCTCTCCCCTATGGCCTCCTCCACTTAATCCTCCCGCTCATCTGGGAACCACCAGCACCCCTCCATGAAGAGACGCATTGTGCCCAGATTATTTGATTGTTTTCAGATGTTGAAGCTTTCCTACACAAAAGGGGAAGAACAGGGTTTGTCCAGACAAAGAACAGGGGGGGTGGAGAAGGGATCGGCACAGGGCTCAGGGAGCGGACACACGAGTCAGGAAGTGACCCCTGCAATGCCCGATTACAAACAATGTGCTCTCTCAACTTCTGCAGTCCTCGCTGTGGAACATACCACTTCTGCGACAGCCAAAGGGGTGGCGCTTGTAGGAGGAAGGAAGGATGGTTTCAACCCTCTCTCTCTCTCTCTCTCTCTCTCTCTTTAATGCTGCATCCATTCAGTGAGTGGTGGAGGGAGTAGGTGGGTTGGGGGTAGTCAGGCCAGGAAGGCACTTCACTGATGAAAAGTCGCCACATGGAAATGGATGAGAAGTGGGCTGAGAGGGGGGTGGTTGGGGTGTGTGTGTGTGTGTGTGTGTGTGTCTGTCTGTGTGGGGAGGGGTGAGTGGGAGAAGGGCGGGAATTGGCTTGCACTACCAGCAGACATGAACGGGGATGTAAAGGGTAAGAAAGGGAGGGAGGTGAAGGATGAGAGACAAGGACAGAGAAAAAGGATAAGGATAGCGATAGGGAATGTAAGAATAGGGGAAGTAAGCGTAACGGTGAGGGAGGAATGCCAAAGAGTAATGGTCTGATTCAGGGCTTGTCAAGCATGGAGTCCCGTGCCTGTCAAATAGCATGTAACCAACAACCTTTTCCTCTGTCTGATGGTGGAAGAGTGTGGAAGGGAAGCAGCGCGTTAACACTGAATGGAGCTTTTGTTCTGGGGTTGTTGTGCCTTTACATTTGACCAAGCCTGCAGATGAAACTGGCTGTGCTTGAGGTCCTGTTCCCTCTCCCATCAATCCATCTTGGTTCTCCTTCCTGAAGTTGTCTCCCAGTAACCATCCTTTTATCTCCTTAACTTTCCTCACCCTTGAGAAGATTTGATTATTCTTCCTGTTGGTTCACATGAAGACAACCCGGGATTCTCTATTTTATATCTTGTCTAGAGAGAAAAGAACCTAAGCAAATCTCCTGATAAATGAAAGAAAAGACCCGGATGGTGACACATACACACACACACATACACACACACACACACATACTCCACCCCCGTCTGCACTGTCATGTGTGACTCACAGTGCATCGCAGCACCGTATGAACTTCAAAAAGAGGCTGGCTGTACATTCACAGTGTATTCAACCCCTGCTCTTTAAATAGCTCAGCCTCCTCCAAACAGGAAAAAAAAATCCATGCATTAAAAATGACTGAATCATACAAGAATTAAAGAGGCAGAGAACATCTTTTCACATAATATTGTGCACAACAGCAGCACTGCACATACAGGGCTGGTTTGTCTTGGTTTTAAGCCTACATGGTTTCATGTGAGTGAGGTATGTATGTACAGAGATCATGTACAGTATGTTCTATATGTGAGTCTTACATATATTTACATGTGTGTGTGTTTGTTTAGCAAAATGTTAATGAGGTAGTTGATGCTATTTCATATTAGGTTGTCATGCTGCTTATTTTAAGTCAATATATACACATAGCTATACCGTATGATCACCTGTAAGTGCTTATATGCACACATAGGTACAAATGCACATGCCTACACAGGTTGTATTTGTGATTGAGCGTAAACGTGTGTTGTTAAACTATGTGTTTTTTGCCTAAATGTGTGTGCGTGTGTGTGTGTTCTGGAATGCACCTGGCCTGATAGGCAGGCAGAGGAATGCTGAATACTGTCTCTCGCCCAGGGAGGCAGGGCTGGAATGTGGCCCAGGCCCTATTCTTCTCTTCACTGCACAGCACAGGAGACCTACAGGTTCACTCTCTCACACACACATGGTTGAACATCCAGTCCTAAGGCCTGGTTCCGCTTGCAGCCAAGGTTCCACGTGCACCTGTGTGTCTGTGTGCATATGTGTGTGTGTGTGTTGGTCGGGGGTTGTAAAAGTGGTTTCCTGCCTTACCCCAAAAGTGTGTGTGTGTGTGTGTCTCTGCGCACATGCTTCAATGAACAAACTTCTCTAGAGTACAACCTGAGAGCAATTAATTTTTCCTTTCGAGCAGGAGCTGTGTAATTTTCATTGCTTCACGCATTGTTATTAAGTCGTTCCATGGTGCTGCAAATTCCAACCAACAAAGTGAGCTTACTGCTTCTTTTAAAACTTGCCAGATCTGCTGCCCCTTCACTTCAACCCACTGAAATCCCAATACACTCCACTGACGGTCATGTCCGTAACACACAGCGTCTGAGCAACCCATTTAGTGCCTTGTAATTTAGGTGTATAGCACATACATTTAAACTTAAGATGCTACCACAATGCAGATGTCGCTGCAGAAACAAACAGTTGCATTATATCTTCTATCCGCGTGCATAGAGCTGACCTTTAGTGCTTTATACAGTGTAACAAACAGTGTAAACCCCCCAAAATTCTCCTGGATTTACCCTATACCAAACTGAAACAAGAATATAAACTGTCGTTTCGATCCAAACAGGAGTATGTCAGCGTTTTCTTCTCTTCCTGCTGTGGTGTACTGTATATGAAATGCTATCCATCCTCTCCTTGGCCCTCAGAGCTGCCTCTGGCCTGAGCTCACTATGTAGCACTCAGATCAAAGAGTTAATTAAAGAGCCTAGAAGTATGGGGGAAGTTGGCCTCTATGGTTTATATGTCTGTCACCCGCCAGCACACATGCAGACCGGAAAACTAGGTCTCTTAATTGATCGGGAGTAATTAGTCTGTTTCCTACAGCGGGTATGGCTTTTCAAGGTCCTGACAAATTTGACTATCGTGATGAAGTTCAGCTCTCTAAGGAGCCAAATGTATGAAAAGATGTTTGGATGGATTTGTCCAGAAAGTGGAGTCAATTTAACACAACTATTATTCATTCCCGTAAGCATTATCAAGAACCACAGAAGCTTGGTTTCTGTAAGTTTGGCCATTTGGGACTTATAATACCACAAAACCAATCACATGCTTTCAGTCAAAAAGTCCCTTGACATTATTTTAGAGAAAGGCAGACAACAGTCGTGCACTCCTAAATTCACCAAAGTTTGCTTTTATTTTTTTCAAAAGAAGAACCATGAAAAAAGATGGGCCACATAGTGCCACCATTTAGAGCCAGTTTACTGCATGGCAGTCTTGGGACTTGCCGAGTCAATTGATTTTTGCATTTCTTTTTTTGATCTCTTGCACAGCGCCAGTATCACTGGACTGTTCGCTAAAATGGGACAAATAAACAGGGTCTGTGTGTTTATTTGGAATGGGGAGAGGGGAGGAGAACTGGAGAATACAGAAGAGAAGGGAGGAGAAAAAAAGAGGGGGATGTGGGCAAGTGTGAATGGAGGAGAGTGGGAGACTAAGGGAAAAGTGGTGGGAGTAATTCTACTATTAGAGCCTGTTGCATTGACTCTGACCGTGGCCTGAAAGCCAAATCAAAGTGTTTCCATTCACGCTGAAAGTGGCTTTATGTGGGCTGACAGTAGCAGTGGGCTGTATGACAGAGCCCTGGTGTCACATGGACACAGCTTCTTCTTAAGACTGCTGCCTGCTCTGTTTTCCTATAATGATTTTCACCTGTTTGAATTCCATTGTTTATCGTTCGTGTGTATATGCAGAGGCCCTCTGTTTATCTATACATGTTAGTGTTTGCAGACGAATAAGGTTTTATGTACTAATCATCGTCCTGTATATATATGCATTTGTACCTGAGCGAGTGTGCTTGTGTGTGTGTACTTGTGATGGATTGTTTGTACATGTGAAAGTGGAAGGGCATCACGTGTAACCATGTAGGTGTGTGAATGAACAAGCAGCAGCCCTGTTGCTAGGTGAAATTTGAACCGCTTCATTGTCAGCGCTTTCTTTTGGTCTATACTGCCATCAAGTGGGTGAAAATAGTATTGTGTCTATTGCTTGTCATGTGCAACAAAATGTAATGTTTAAGTCTGTGATCCAGACTGTTTTAGACAAGCTTTTTCTAGAAGTAGAGACTAGAGTCATTCCCGCAACAGGCAGAGGTTAAATCAATAATAAAAATACAATATCATCATTTCTACTCATCAGATTATTTTGGATTGGGATGGGGTCGAGTGGCATAATTTAACACACACATATTAAATGATAACCTGGAATAAAGTCTGAAAGGATCTCATCTATCTTCAAAAGCAACACAAAGTTGACAGTTTTGTCAAAATTAAAAGTGTGGTTAGCAGCACCCCCTTGTGGCTGATGAAGTATTGTTCCAGATACTGGTCTACGCTTAAGCATGAGTGATGTCTTCATCTTTATCAGTTTGCTCTGATGTAGGGTCACTCAAATTGATAGTTGATAGTACTTTTATGTTATTATTTTAAACATAAAATAAGCTCATTTTAAGTTTAAAACGGTCCTGGAAATTCTGAAATAGGACATCCAAACCCTGTAAAACTATATATGTTTGTGTGGATGATCTTTCTGTTAAAACAAACAAAACATGATATGCATTTAACACCCCAGAATAATAGAAATAGAAGTAGATAGAAACATAATATATCTGTAATAGAAATACACACATTCAGCTTGGATATTCACAAGCAAATGAGTTCAGGTTGGCTGTATTTGTCCTCTCTATCATCTGGAAAAACAAAACAACAGTTTATTAATTTGTACATGTTTACATTCTTGTAGCAGACCCAAACAGGCCATTAGTTACATGAAGTTTTCTATCATTAATGTGGACAGTGTAATTGGTCCACAACTTGCATTGGCATTGTAGATGCAAAACAGTAGTAAAAAGTGTTTGTATTAGTTGCTAATATAGCACTAATGAATAGTTTGCAATGTGTCTTGTATCAGAAAGCACTGAAAGTAAAGGCTTTAAAGGTTTTATGGTGCAAATTGTACTCCATGGTGCATTCATGGGTGTTTAGAACTGTGTTCTGTTTATACACTTTCTTGCTCCATTGGCTTCTCACCCAAGCCACCAAAAAATGTGGAAAGATCTCAAGGCTGTTGCAAAACGCTGCACACCATCGGAATGAAACATACTATTAACTAACATAATAGTTTTTAAAAAAATGTTGCAGATCATACCATTTTCACATGTCATGCTTTTCAAGTAGCTCCTGGATTCCTGGACTAAAAACAGCATTATCATCATAGTTGTATCCTTTTAGTGTCATCTTCATTTCCCTAAGCTTCTGTTCCTTATGCTCACATTGGATTTAATTAACCAAAATATTTTCATTTATTTTTCTTTTCTAACCACTTATCCTTGAGTTAGATAACAAAAAATAAAAAAATAAAAAATACCAGGACCACTATAAATATTTATTAACAAAATTGCTGTATCCCCTTAGTCCAGCCGCATTTCTGCTACAAGAGCCTAATAAAATACATTACACTAAGTACAAATGTACTCACTGTAGTGAGAAGGGAAAGAACTAAATACAACAATGTACACAAAAGCAAACACTAGAAATCAACATTATGACATATTAAGCTTTTAAACATTTCAATAATTTCAATTTGTGTTTCTTTAATGATTAAGAAATATGTTCGGAGCTGTAAAGAAACACCCTATAATAATTTCCAAATCCCTCTTTTGCTGACAGGAATGACGACGCTGCCAAACATATTGTCTTTAATGTACTCTAAATTTAATTATTGCACCTGTGTGTATGAGCGCATGTAATGAGGACATGTTATTTCACACAAAACACATCATATCAGAGTTTTTGAAACACGTTACACCTGTATGTACAGTATGTGTTTATGCATGAGCTTTGTTTTGTTTTTAATCCTGCTGTAGAACCTTCTCAGGGCAGATATTTTGACTTATGGCAGTTAAACCACAGGTGTGACTAATAACATTAATGATAGCTCTGCTCCATTTAGATGTGTGCCAGTAAGCAATGGTAATGAGCCAGCATGCACTTTAGCAGGGCCCTGGCACTGGTGCACCCATTATTGTTATTAGTTACACCTGTGTGTCCATCCCTCACCACCAGGCAGCGTGTTCTCCCTTGTGCCCAATTTGCACAGATGTAACAGATGTGTTTTCATCTTCTTCCTCTCTTGTATGTCCAATTGATTCTTTTTTATTTATTTATTTATTTATTTATTTACAAATGTTGCAACATACTCACAGAACAACCTGCTTGAATTAGTTGACCGAGCCTGCACGAGGTATAATAATATTAAAAACAAACCGACCCACTTCCGCGTCACGTGCACACACCTGGATATACCTATTTACCGCGCAGGTGTGGATTTACGTGTTTCAACCTAGCTGTGTAGTTAGTGATATACAAATTGTGGATATTGTCACAAACACTCGGATTAAACAAACTTTATTCATCAATAAATCAGCCCCGGTGTTTCCGTTTAACGAGCGACCGTGTTAACTGGTGACCGTTAGCCAGGTGCTTCTGTCGTTGCCGTAGTTACAACAGCAGTTGAAACACGAAGAAAGTACATAACTGTCTAATAATGATGAAGAATATTTGTCCAAATATAAAAAAAGTTAAAAACAAGAAAGAAAAAGACACGTTTTGGAGAAAGAAGTTTCCACTTTAAAGTTTTCCCATGTCCCTAAACCGTCGTCAGCAGGGGCCTAACGGTAAGTTGCTGTTTTGTTCATTGTGTTTTTGTCCATTCTTTTTGTTGAGTGTATGAAGTGACATACCCGCCGTGGTGTGCACTCTAAACGGTTTAATTCAGGTTTTAGTTTGATGGGCTGACTCAAGTTAGACTTTTCCGAGCAAGCTCTGCTGGCTTCACTTCATTTTTACAGGTGTCAACAGGTGTTGGCTATAGCTCAGGTGAGGACTCTGTCTTTGACTGCACAGTGTTGTTGTGTCTTTAAATGTGGACAAAAGGTGATGTTGTGATGTGATAACTGATCAACCTGACAACTAGAAAAGGCTTCATTTATGCAGCTGAATTTTCTTGAAATGTATTAAAAATGATGGCTTCTGGGTGAATAAAGTTGTTACATAAATGCATGAAGTTTGCATGAAGTTGATACAAATATTAACCTCCATGTTCATTTTAAACATGACTTTTTATGAGTAATGCATGAAGTCTGTTAACATTTAAGTTTAAAACGTATCACTCTTGCTCTTCTCTTTCACAAGATCATTCAGAAAGTAATATTTTGTGTCACATCTACAGGTACATAACACCAGCAGTTAATGTAAAAAAAAAAAAGCCAACTCTTACAGCCATACAGTATCTGACAATCCTAGCAGGCCATAAATATATTATAAAAACAAAGCTGACTGCGGGCCATGATTGGCCCCCGGGCCCTACTTTGCACATGCCTGCTCTATACAGTATCGACTAATCATTTATACTAGGAAAACAACTAGAAATATCCAGTGTCCTGTTTGATTTGGGGCTGCACGATTATGGCCTAATTAATACTACTACTACTACTACCACTAATAATAATAATTTGTGTATGGAATTTTTCAGTTTTATTTTTTGTTTTCTGTTTATTTAAAGATATAACTCTCTATTGCAATTTAAATTTAAAAACAATCGTTCAGCTGCTGTCCTCCAGGAGGAAGATACCTACAGCACAAACTTTTCAAAGCCATTTTCAAAGCTTGAAGAAAATGAGTACTTGCCCACCTCCTTAAAACAGAATCTTTTGGGGTATTCCTTTTAAGCACCCCCAAATTCTGCTACCTTCTTCCCTTGAAACAAATTTAAAAAAAAAATGCAGCAGGGATATGCACAGGCCAGCCACTGTAGAGGCTGTTGCTCTACAGTGGCAAAAGCACAACCCTTTCACCAAAATATGAAGTAGAGGGTCGTAGTAGTGTAAAAACTCTTTAGGGATGTGTCTCAATCAGCAAACATTTCCTGAGTCTTTTGATCATGTGTAACGTTGAAGTCCAATTTGTTGGGATGGCTTGAGGGGTTGCATAATCAGGAAGGCCACTGTCTTCCTGGATCGTTTCAAGCCTCTGCTTGGCTGAAGATAGTGCCCAGAGAGTGGCACATCTTTTAAGCTTGCCAGTGACCAGTGATATCTACAGCCCTCTGTGATGCAAGGCCATCCTGTACTACCAGTTAAGTGTGTGGACGCTACAGCTAAGACCTGGCATGTCACAATCTCATGCTTTTACTATGTTGGTAATTTCACTGTCGTTTTTCAGCCATCTGCAGATGATGAGAAAAAAGCATTTTATTTAAATGGGAACTTTTAAGATGGGCATTTTTTTCTATTTTTTTAATCTAGGGTTAATTTTAACTGATCAATATTTTAAGTTTAAAATATGAATCTAAAAATGACTAGTAACAATAGCAAGAAATCATAAATGCAGTGGACTGTGTATATGTATAAAAAAAGCAGACAATGAAACTACCTCTAAAAATTGTACTAAAAAGTACAATACTTCAATAAATGTACATTCCACTACTGCCTCTACTGAACAACATATTCTCCAATTGTCATGAGACAGCCACACTTTGTGAGATTCAGGACTATTAATCAACAGAAAACTCAAAACTAGTCATGAAATATAGCAAACCAATGAAGCCAAACACCTAGAACTTTTTGTGACTTCGCCCTCTACTGCCTGCTCAGCTGTGATGCACTCTGCTACATGTGTGCAGACAGAGCTGACTGTGAGCACTCTGCACAAATGGAGTAGGAGCACACTCTGCTGGGCAAACTACATGATGACACCAAGTCAATCACACCCAAGTATCCTTTGCTGCCTCATATGTCTGTAAAAAAAAGGTTTCAATCTGTGTATTCGGAAAACATGCACAGATGTTTTGCTGACTGATATATAGTGATAAGCACATGTAAGCGATAAAATAGACCAACCAGTCAGGCTCTATTTAATGTCTTCTAGAAGAAAATGTTAAAATATCTTCTGTACAATGAGGCACGCAACTGTCCTAGAGCACTGTGTAAAGAGATAATTTGGCACCTAAAACATTAGAATTAGGGGGTACAGGTCTTTAATCTAGCGGCTGGTAGGAAAAGAAGGTGGTGACAGCTGTGAATCCTCTCTGTAAAAAACAAAATGCTAAATACACTTGAACAGTGATTTCCAGTAAGCTTGATATACAGATTCTATGAGGATAAGTCTCATCTACACAAAACAATATGATAAAATAGTCAATGGGCAATGTCCATCAATCTATACCATTTGTAAGTGAAGGTAATTTTTTACATAACGAAATAACGTTAGAGAATAAACTTATAATCACTGGACAGTCATTTTTGTTCATTTGTTCAAGTTCATGACCATTGATGCACACTAAATTTTACATATGTGCAGTTTTAACCATCATATTTTATGCACAAATATGCAAAACAAAGTTTTTGTAAAATAAATACACACTTATCTTCAAATGGATCCTAATTATTATCATCATCATCAAAATCAAATCCATAAGGCATCGTCCGTGTGGCTTTCCAAAACTGCAGCAAGAACTTCACCAACTGTCAACTTCAGCACGACTTATTAAGCCGGTCTGATGTCGACTGATTGAAATTGCACTGAGTTCTGAGTGGTCCTTAATGACTGATATGAGTGTCCATAAGTTGTTTCATACAAAATGTAGACACACACATGAATCCAGCAATTAGCATGATCATATATGTGTCGAGCTCCTCCCCTAGCTGGTGTGAAAGTCACATATAATCTCATAAGAATCAAAAAAGAAACCTGAAACCAACGCCTGGTTTAA